>NC_050178.1:43542226-43587226 GCF_008315115.2 Sander lucioperca
GAGACACACACACACACAGACACACACACACACACACACACACACATAGTGCATTTCAGTATCTTTGTGGGGACCTGTCATTGACATAATGCATTCCCTAGCCCCTTACCCTAACCTTAACCATCACCACTAAATGCCTAACCTTAACCCTTACCCTCACCCTAACCATAACCTAATTCTAACCCTAATCCTAAAACCAAGTCTTAACCCTCAAACAGACCTTTAACCTTGTGGGGTCCAGCATTTTGGCCCCACAAAGCCTCTTTCACACTGGCTGCGTGGCGTGAGCATGGCGTTTCTGTTGTGTGGCGTTTTCTATGTCTTTAAACACCAGAAAGGTGTCTGACGCGGCGCTGCTGCTGCTAGCCTTGTCTGGACACATGGATGTTTCCCATAAACATAAACATAAATATATTCTGATCTGATTACAGCAAAGACGTCGGCAGTATTGACGGCAAAATAGGCTACACAATATTTCCTTCTGTATTGACAGGTGCAATATTTAAAAATCAATAATTATTTATTATTATTTTTTTAAATGACATTTATATCTGCATTTATATCAAAACCTAGAGGCTCTCAAACATCAACTTGTCATTTATTAATATGTATTACTGTCTAAATGACATATAAACATCTTTTCCTATTCTATGTTGCCTGGAAACGCTTCCAACACGCTTGCGTGTCACGTGAAAAATAGGCGTCGGTCCTATTTCTAGCATGCACGTGTTCTCGAGCTGCACCCCGACGTGCGTGTCACCCAGGCAGTGTGAAAGGGACCGTACTGTCTAAATGCGTTGCATTTCTCTCTACTCATTTCCGGGTTCTCTTTCTCCATAAACATGACAAATCGCACAAGTATGAACTTCAGGCCGCCTTTGAGGCTACGGTGAAAGCTCTGCGTAGAGGCCCCAAAGAAGCATAAGTCCCGCTTTACTGTTAATATTATTTGATCTTTCGTAGGTGGTTTGAGACCAAAGTAAGACATAATATTGTTCACAAAGGCGTATCAGGTTTGTATCGTCACATACCAGTTTCTGAGTCTTCTCTGCAATTCTGGTTTTCCACTCTGCGATGCTTTCCTTGATCGCATTCTGAAAGGACATTTCACTTCATCACTACATCATTTCACTTGACAGCACACACACAACCGTTTTTTTTGTTATCATGTTGACTGTGTTTCATCAACACTTACCACTTCGTGGGATTCATGCGTGGTGGCGGCCTGCAGCTCAGAGAGAGCAGCAGCCAGCTCGTCAGCCTCAGCCTGCTGCTCTGGCGGGATAGTCCTGAACCGGGACAAGAAGAATCCATAAGTGGGCAAAGTGCAACTTCACTTGAGAGGACACCCATCTTTATTATGTTCTGATATCTTGTGATCATGAAAACATCATCATTATTGAAATGTTTGGTTTATGATCTTGATATTAACATTCATTTAATCCAATAATCACACAATAGAACATCATTCTATTATTTTGCGTTTAGGGCCGCAACTTAAGAAATATAATTGTCAATTAATCAGTCCATTCAATTAAGCAATTAATCTTAGTCTGTAAAATGTCCATTAGACGTTCCCAGAGACAACGGTGGCGTCTTCAAAGCTTCTTGTTTGGCTCAACTTAAAAGTCCAAAACCCAGAAATATTACATTTTAAAAGATATAAAACAGCAAAAAAATCAGCTAAACTTCACGTTAAACAAGCTGGAAGCTGCAATACACCAACCAAAAACAACAACCAAATCACACATATCTGATCTAAGACTTACGTCAGCATCTTAATCTTCCTCATTGCTTCTGAACAGCCTTTAACGTAAACCTGCAGCCTGTCCATGTCTGCCCTCTGTCAACAGAGACACACACACACACACACACACACACACACACACACGATAATTGAAGTAACCCTATGTTATATTTCAGATCTTTCTATTTTTAGGGAAAATGTCCAGTACAGCCTGCAGTATTCTATTTTGCGATTATTATTATTTTGCCACTGACTAATCATGTAGGAGTTACAAAATTGTCGAGTGCATATTTTTCATTTGTCATGGCCGGCGCTGCTTCCGCGTTGTGCGTCCCATAGAGCAGGCGCACTAGAGGCCCTCCGCCGGCCGAGCAGGGCTAATTCCAGTTCAGCGCTCCGCTACCTGGAATGAGGATTGAATGATTTAATCGTGCTGCTCTTCCAGACTTTCCAAATGTTATCGGACCGAATGGATCAAATTCTGATGATGAAACGAGTCATTTCAAGGGGGTTGTGACGCTAAAAAAAAATGTCTCCATTGATTTACAGACATCTCTTTCGCCATGTAAGTCTACAGGAAAAAGGGCCCTATCTTGCACCTGGCTCAGCACAAAGCCCGACCCAAGTGTCTTTGCTAGTTTAAGACCGACGCAGTTGTTAATTTCCCGTCCAGCACCCACGTCGTTTAAATAGCAAATGCACCTGCGCCCATCTGTGGCCCATGGGCGTGCTGGTCTTACAGGGAGGTGTGTTCAGGTGCATTCTGGGCGTGCTGGTCTTACAGGGAGGTGTGTTCAGGTGCATTCTGGGCGTGCTAGTCTTACAGGGAGGTGTGTTCAGGTGCATTCTGGGCGTGTTGCTATCTTGAGGCAGTGGGAAGTGATGGCACCATTGACCAACAAAAACCTGGTCTAAAGTCAATAACGCAGCATTTCATTGTTATTTTAACAGAGCATTAGTAAAATGCTCCTAGGCTCGTACACAGCACGCACACTATGATTGTTACACACACAGGGACACACAGCAGCACACACACGCAGAATATTACTAATAAAAATATTACGGTGCAAATCCTCCATCATAATAGCAATGCTCCAAGGTCCAAACGCGCCTGGCTTTTAAAGGGAATGGGAGATGATCTCTGATTGGTTTATTGCATGTTACGCCCAAAACACACCTCTGATTAATGAAGACACTAAGTACAACCCTTTAGAACCATGCGCCCGGCGCACGGACCCTTTTTCCGCCCTCAAACTAACAAAAGTGGATTTGGACACGCCCTAAACACACCTGCGCCAGGCGCTTCACGCTGTGCGCTTAGATCGTTAAAATAGGGCTCAAAGTCTTTTTAGGCCAGAGGGCATCACGTGACGGCCCGGGAGTTGCTATTCCACCATCTAGCCACTACGTTCAATTTGCTTTAAAGCCCGGCGTACTTCCTGGGGGCCTGGTGTTAGCCTACCGCTAACCCCATCCATCATCACTACACCTGTGTGGGCCAATGTAACATACATATTTGGCCTGCTTCTCCAAGATAATGTTCATCCTCTGCTTCCTGAAGTGGAGAAAGTTCATAATGGCACTTAGAATAGTCAGAGTCTTCTGTTTTTCTGGAAAGGAAAGACAAGACCATTATCCTGGGTTATGTGGCATCTAGTTATCAGATGTGCAAATATGAGATATGATTTCAGAAAAACTCTGGACAGATAGAAGTCAAAAACACATACTTACTTGGAGCTAGAAGGTCATTCAGTGAAAAATCGTACACCAAGCACATTGGCAGAAACTGCTGCCTAAAATAGATCACACACAGTTACGTATGTTAAAAATATATATATGCACAATACACGCTGTAGCCTTTCAGGTACTGAACTAAGAATAACAAGAACAGCTGTGTGCTCTTTTCATTTGAGTCTAGGGATGTAACCATATACTCAACTTACAATTCCATTCACAATTTTTTTTTAACAGAATGAGCTGCAGACACATGAAAATAATTCCTTCTTTCTATAAACTGTGCCAAACAACGGATGTGTCCTCTTATCAAAAGTGCAAGTGAAATTGTATTTTATCTTAAATAACAAAAAATTTACCTGATGAAGGTCTAAGACCGACACACATTTTTCTAAATAAATTATTGCTTGCGTAATGGTCAGTGTGCAGGACTTTCTCTAAGCTTTTGATCTGCTACTTTTGATCATATCCTACGCACCTGCCCAACAAAAAAGCTTTCCTACATCTTAAATAACAAAAAATGAATAAAAAAATTAATCACACAAATAACTAAATAAATAGAAAAACAAAATCTCTTGAAATAAACAAACTAAGATGACGTAGTGACGTGTGAAGTCAAACAAGCGAAATCAAAAGTAGATTAATCCCTCCGCCGTGTAAAAATTGCATCCCGATTCATTTTTATTATTATTTTTATTTTATTTTACTTTTTTATCTCAACCCGTTCAATCTTTACACATTTATATCATTTTTTTGGGGCATTTCTGCTAGTCAAGCTATCAGCAGACCAAGCTCAGTCTTTTAAGATTGAACATTAGTCTGGGGAGTCTGCTCTGTATTTTCTACTGCACAAGAGGCGGGATCAACGGGCATAGTTCAAATAACTCTATACGCAATTGGATAGTCCTTCAACCAATCAGACCAACGATCCGGGTGATGTAGCAGCGACAGCGGCATCAACTGGTTGCTGCTCTTCGGTGGCCGTCATGTTGAATGTAAACAAGAAGCTGCTTGGTCGCTTCTCTATCGTCATCGTGGTAAACCCGCCAATAGCGCGCCAGGTGGATAAGCCAGTTTGTGATTGGTTCCTGGAAGCAGGACAGACTAATGTACAGGTTTCCAGCCTGAGCTGCAGGGAGAAATCAAATCACCGGCAGACCGCTCTACCAACTGAGCTAACCGGCCACATTTATGTTGATTTTTAACTGATTAACAATGCATCATTACATCCTTATTTGAGTCTATTTGGTTTGCTAACACATATCTAAATAAACGATATGCATAAACGGGTTATCGGCGATCATCCTATCTTTCATTCTGTGGCAGTCGGTTCATACTGCGTTACATCCAAGAGAGAGAGAGAGAGAGAGAGAGAGAGAGAGAGAGAGAGAGACAGAGATAGAGAGACAGAGAGAGAGACAGAGACAGAGACAGAAACAGAGACAGAGAGAGACAGAGAGAGAGAGAGAGAGACAGAAACAGAGAGAGAGAGACAGAGAGAGACAGAGAGAGACAGAGAGACAGAAACAGAGAGAGAGAGACAGAGAGAGACACAGAGAGACAGAAACAGAGAGAGAGAGAGAGAGAGAGAGAGACAGAGAGAGAGACAGAGAGACAGAAACAGAGAGAGAGAGACAGACAGAGAGAGAGAGAACTCACATGCGCATGTAGACGCTCGTGATAGCAGTTGCCCCCTCATGATATACTGGGTTCTGAATGTTCTCCAGAAGTGGAACCTGAGGGGAAAATGTGTGCGTTAATATAAATATAAATGAAATATAAATGTGTGGTAATAACTTACTTTTATTACAAGATGTAGAAATGTGGTATAATATATTAGGTTTATTATTATTATACAGTATGTTATTATGTGTCAGTGTATATACCATGTGGGTGGCCGTGCGTGTATGTGTAGTATACACATGTATGTAATGTGTATGTATAGGTACGTATGTTCAGTATATAGTGCATATATGTGTATGTAAATATATTTGTGTGTAGTGTATGTATGTGTGTGTATGTATGTATATATGTATATGGATTGTACATATAATATAGCAAATTGTACATAGTTAGATGGGAGCGTACGACAGTAGTAAGGGTCAGGAAGGGAAGTTAAATTAATAAACATGTTTACTGAGCTGTGGTGAAGGGGTAGGATTAAATAAGTGTATACTTCGTTCTACTCCTTTTCAGGCATGTATGTGCTGGTTAACATGTTTCTTTGTATTTATTTTTTGCTTATTTGTGAAGTAATTTGTACATTTTTCAGTGTTTTTTTTTTAATGTCTGAAATAAATGTCTTCATTCATTCCTTCACATCATTCCCTACATAAACATAAGGTATGGAACGGGACATTATTATAATGCCAAACAAAAAGGAATACACAGTTTAACTTGGAACCTAAAGTGAAATCAAGAGTTCCTTCGTAAACCGGCTCAATGTTAGCCTCTTCCCGACCAAGTAGTAACAGGAACGTAGTTATAGGAACAGTCCACTTCTAAACAGTTCTACTAACAACTCTCCCCCAAAACGGGTTTTCCCATTTGCATTCACACTGGCCAAGTGGCCATAGGAACTGGTAGGAGCATGGGTAGGAGGGGGTAAGGGAGTGATGCATGCACGGCAACGGTCTTTATAGGATCCTCATAACGGAGTTCGAACGGCGGCGTTTAAAGACTAGGCTGGAGTACTTAACAGAGAAACCCAGAAGACGAAGGCTCCAGCGTAATATGATCCTAATTAATATGATGGAAGAAGATAGAAGAGCAGAGCGCAACAGGCAAACCAAACAATGGGTTAGATTAATTAGCATTAACAATTAGCTGGTTGAATGCGTGATGATTATTTTTGTCTTATGAGTTAGCATACGAAGGCGAACTGCAACAGACTGTGAAGAATATATACTGTTTGTGTTTCAGACGTTGCGAGGTCACTAAGGGTTCCTATGTGGAAAAGGGAAAAGCCCCTGCCCTGAAGTAGGAGCTGAAAGAGGTACAGGAACTGAGGTCAGAGGAACTTAATAATCCCCAAATTGGTCCAGTAGGAACACGGGAAAAAAAGGGTTCTAGGAACGTTATGTTGTAGGAACTGCAGAAATCCCTCCGGTCGGAAAGCGGCTAACGTTACCTGTCAAATGCAGTACTTACCATGGAGTGACACTCAGGTCTGAAGCGATACAGGAGATGCAACACTCTCATGTACAACGTTTGAACTGCCTCTGGCTGTAAGAGAGAATTAGATTCAACTTGATTGTCATTTAGCAGAGTACAGGTACAGAGCCAATGAAATGCAGTTGACATCCAACCAGAAGTGCAAAAGAAGCATTAAATACCAGGTATAGGTTGGGTACAGTATTCTGTGCAGTTATTAGGGATGCACGATCCTACTTTTTCAGTCCTGATACCGATACCGATGCCTGGCGCTTTGTGTATCTGTCGATTCCCATTCATAACTAAACATTACTTTCCTAACTAAGACAAAATAACATTAGGGCTGCAACAACGAATCGATAAAATCGATAAAATTCGATTATTAAAAAAGTTGGCAACGAATTTCATTATTGATTCGTTGTGTCGCGGCGACACGAAAGAAAAGGAAAAAAAAAAAAAAAAAAAAGAGCAGAGCGGGGGTAAAGGAAATACGGAGAGAGACCGGAGACCCGTAACACGAAACACACGGCGGAGGCAGAGAAATCAGTACGACCTAAGTCATCCAACGTGTGGGAGCATTTCACACTACATAAATCGAAAACGTGTTAATTGCAAGATAAGCAAAAGCGACACAGCATGGCACGGGCGCACCACGGTGATGATTCAGCACCTAAAACGTAAACATGGTGGAGTCCTTGATGAGGAGGTGGGAGTTCAACAGCAGGGTAAAGTCACTACACAATCCTACTTCTGTTCCGTTTTGAAGTGAGGAACGTAACGTCCCTCCGGTGGTGCTGGTGTGGTGTTTACTCGTTGTCCAGCTGACTAGCATGACAAGCTAGCGTTAGCTCGTTAATAACAGTAGTAAAGCAGGACTAAAGACACGTTTTTATTCACTCGCCTTTTTTGGCCCATTAATTTTTCAATCTATTGTCATGTATATATTCTGTGCTTTGTCCCATATCAGTTATTGTTGACAAATATATTTGTGTGTTGTATTTTTTAATTTCATTTTAAAGTTCTTTTATAGCACTTGGTCATCTTAAGCTGTGTTTAAATGTGGTGTACAAATGAACTTAACTTGCACTTACTACAATGATGGTAATAATTTAATGAATAAGCTTCAAGTGAACATGTGTGTGTGTGTGTGTGTGTGTGTGTGTGTGTGTGTGTGTGTGTGTGTGTGTGTGTGTGTGTGCTCTTTGGGTTACTTACCTTTACACAACTATTAACTAAAACAACAAGTATGTATGTAAGTATGTATTGAGTTGATGTAAATTAATGCTTTTTTGTTTTTTTTATCCGATTCATCGAAAAAATAATCGACAGATTAATCGATTATTAAAAAAATCGTTAGTTGCAGCCCTAAATAACATAGATGTAATGTATTGAATTCTTATTTATTTGTACACTCAACTCTTCCAGCTTGCAACACACATTCGACAGAGGGGAAAAAAACGAACAAAACTGGATCGGCCGTGGACTAGAGCTGGGCAATATATGGATAAGATTATATCGATATCGTGATATGAGACTAGATATTGTCTTAGATTTTGGATATCGTAATATGACATAAGTGGTGTCTTTTCCTGGTTTTAAAGGCTGCGTTATAGCAAAGTGATGTCATTTTCTGAACTTACCAGACTGTTGTAACTCTATTATTTACCTTTACCCACTTAGTCATTATATCCACATTACTGATGATTATTCATCTAAAATCTCATTGTGTAAATATTTTGTGAAAGCACCAATAGTCAACACTACAATATCGTTGTGGTATCGATATCGAGGCATTTGGTAAAAAATATCGTGATATTTGATTTTCTCCATATCGCCCAGCCCTACCGTGGATCTGGTAATTTTTCCGATCCCCGATCCAGCTATTTTGTCAATATCTGGGCCGATATCCGATCTTAATATTGGATCGGTGCAGCCCTGGCAGTTATGTAGACGAAAGAGATTAATTATGTACAACAGTGTATAGTTAGATAAATACAGGTTTTCCAGATTACATGTCTACAATGACAGATAAGAAGTATAGAGGGTTAGTGACAATAAAGGCCGTTACAGACCAACCAGATGGCGGCCCCAACTGTCATGGTTTTATTTCAGTTAGCCTGATAGCTGGTTTGATTTGCATTGAGAGATGATCTTATGGAAAGTACCCCATGCCAATCTCTAGCTATGGTGAAGGGTATGTGATGATGTGGGGGTATGGTGAAGGGTATGTGATGATGTGGGGGTATGGTGAAGGGTATGTGATGATGTGGGTCTATTTTAATTCCAAAGGCCAAGGGAACTTTATCAGGATGCATAGTATCCTGGATCCATGAAATAACTGGCCTTTCAAAATAAAAGTCTGCCTGCCTCTATGGGAATTTAACATAGGGGTGTACTGACTTATGCCCCCTGTATTTTAAGGAAAAACATTTATTTATTCACGATACATTATTCATTCACAAAGAAAATTGGTGTCCTTAAAGGTTGGATTTTTCCTCATTTTTTTAATTAAGGCATTAAGATCAATTTCCAAAAGATGATTTTTTTATTCCTCTTTTTAGTCAACTTTAGCATGGGTGTCCTAATTTTTTCACATGACTGTATGTATGTTGTGTATAAGCTATTGGACACCTTAATTTCCTTCGGCATAAATAAAGTATCGTATCTCTATCTATCTATCTATCTATCTCTCTCTCTCTCTATCTATCTATCTCTCTCTCTCTATCTATCTCTCTCTATCTATCTATATGGCTACATGTGATGCGCTAAACTAACGTTAGACAGATAAGTTACAACATGTCTGGAATTTACTCCTCAGTTCGGTCTCTCGCACCATTACAATTTTAATTTAACTATTAAGTCCAATATATACTTTTGCTACTTTCTGACGAGCCGTTGAAACGCACTCTTTATGTCGTTATTGTCGGACATGTCCGTGTTTGTCTGCAGACATTAGCAGCAGTGACCGAACCAACGGGCGTTAACGTTAACGTTACCTTGGGAACAGGAGTCAGCTCGCTCTTCGTGAAGTGCTTTGCCTCTTGACCAGTCAGAACTTCTGTTCGGTAAAAATTTACTATCGCATCTGCAGTATAGACAGGGAACGTGTTTTCGGTCATTGTCGCAATTTAAGTGCCAGTTGTAAACAGAAAACACAGACGAACTATTTCGATTTCAGCGACAAGACAAAATTGGCGCCTTAAAACGACTTCCTTGTTGATTTCTAGACGGCGCGTCTGATTGGTCAGTTCATACTTCTTCCTCCTTATGGTTTATTGGCGGTTGGCAAACCAACTTAGAGGTGCATTACCGCCACCAACTGGACTGGAGTGTGAACGAGAGCTAAATGCAGGAAAAAAATAAAATACAAATAAATAAATAAATAAATAAAACCTAAATCCTCTTTACTAAATCAATTTCTCTTAGAAACTTAGTGATATATCTTGCCGCCTGATTTCCCCAAAAGCCCTGAGCGTGAAAAGGTCTCTCTGGGTGTTGTAGTCCTGTAATGAATTAGTACGTGTTCAACAGTTTCTGGCTGGTGACACTATGCGCATTTTCCAGTAGAATGTTTGCCTATTTTATGTAATGAATAGTTAAAACCTGTATGGCCAATTCTGAGACGAGTAATGATATTTTCTTCGCTACGTAAAGCCCACCTTCCTCCCATCACCAACACATCTTTGTACTGTATATATCATAAAGATTCCTTCCTTCCTTTTCCTGTTTTTTAGGGGGACTCAAGCCCCCCTAAAAAGTTAGTTACAGAGGGAAAACAACTACCGGTTCAAAGGAACAGGTTAAATATCCTGTGTCGCTGTCGCCAATACAATGCACCTGCAACCCTGTTTTTATTTATTTATTGTTTACACCTCATTATAATTTCATTGGATTCTGGTTCTCCATAAAGGGAATTTCATAGTTTTTTCATATGTTCAATATTTTGCATCTATCGTCTGTTATAATAATAAATACATATATTCATTGTTATCTGTCTGTCTATCCACTGTAATGCCAGTAACACTGCCATCAGCAGTACTTTCAGTCAAAGGAAGTAAAGTAAGTAAGTAAACTTTATTTATATAGCACCTTTCGCAGACAAAATGGGTCACAAAGTGCTTTACAGTAAAAACAAAAACACAACAACACATAAAATACAATACAAAACCATATGGCTAATTAAATGCTTGTCTAAAAAGATGTGTCTTTAGGTGTTTTCTAAAAGTTTCCACAGAATCCAAGGCTCTCAAGGCTAAAGGGAGAGAGCTCCAGAGCCTTGGAGCCACCACAGAAAAGGCACGATCACCTCTTGTTTTAAAACGAGTTCTGGGAACAGTTAAAAGGTCTTGGCTTGAAGACCTCAGAGAGCTTCCAGAAGTGTGTGCGTGCAGAGGATCCTGGATGGAAAAGAAGGCCATTCAAGTCCAGCTACATGTTCAATCTGCAATGCCGATTAGTCTTGTGGTGGCGAGGACCCTAAACTATACACAACATCACCACTGTTACAACATCTGGTAGGAAACATCCGAAAGAATACGAGTTGTGATGAAGGAATCTACAGACAGCAGCCAAAATGCAGCAACTTCAGGTACGGCAAAGGAAGGACAGTCACTGTTTACTTCATTAATGAGTTTACTGTGTTCATGGACTGAGGATGGGACGAGGACTCAGCAGAATCTTAATCAGTGGATTCGTTATTCGGCCGAACCCCCAAAATCTGGACTGCGGTTGTGTAGTTTCATAAGTATTTATATCTATGGGGAAGTTTCAACATATTCTGGGTCCATGGTATCTAAAACAACACATACCGTTACACTTGAAGGAACACATATTATTACATATTTTGAATGTAAAGATAGGATTTTATGTAATATTGTAAACCTCTTTATTTTATTAGGTAAATTCCATATTCACAAAGCAACATTTTCCAAAGCAATAGGCTATGCATGTTTAAACTATTCCAAACTGAAATTGACATATACTTTGAGTCTCTTAAATTGGTAACAAATAAGAAAGCTATTTTAATATCTGATATCTACTCTTTAATTAGGAACTCCTGCCGTCATTATCATGAATGAAAGTTTGCAAGTCTGTCACTTCTTTACATGTTATCTTTTTTTATTTGTTTCTGTTTTAATTTACTACTTTCACACTTACTTTCATATTATATTATTTGCACTTAGTTATGTCAAGTTTTATGTTTATGGATTGTGATGACCTGAAAATTTAATTCTAAAAAATCATAATAAAAATTAAAAAATAAATAAATAAATAAAATAAAAACATATTCTGGGTCCTCACTCCGAAGCAGCACGGGGCGCTAGTGTAACACTGCGCGTGTTAAATGTGCACGTGACACAACACGGAACTCACTGGTGTGTCCCCTACGTGTATATACTGTCTATGTGTGTCCCCTATGTGTATATACTGTCTATGTGTGTCCCTGCTGTCAGTCAATGAGGAGAACTCTGTTTAATGTTAGAGTCGAGGCTTACTGTTTGCGATGACTTTGGACAGCGGACGGAGACTGGGGATTTGCACGTCCAGGTTCGGGGTTTGAGCGATAATGGCGGTGAACTGGGCCGAGACCTGGGCCGAGAGGATCTCTGCTTTCTCCCGCAGTCCGTCTCGCTTCCTCTCCGGGACAACAGCTGAGGCTTTCCTCGCAGAGCTGCTCCGGGAGCTCCGAGATGACCGAGCCACTTACAGCGTCAAGGTACAAAAAAATTAAATCTAATCTCAAAGTAGCCTACAATATGTTTATTCCAGCATGCTATATATGGCATGTGTTGTATTGTGATTTTATTCTTGTAATATTAGGCTATAACTTTCTTTTTCTCAAAATGTTATTAGAACAATGTTAAAATGCTTGCAGATCAGCGATATTCAGATATTTGACAATATTTATTCGCATGAAAAAAAATGTGATGACTCAGCCACCACTAAACGACATGGACTGATCTACAGGAGAACAGAAATACAGAAGCAAAATGGGGGATTGTCAGACTTTGCTGTCCTGAGTTTGGGGGGGGGGGGCAGGCTCCATGAACCCATGCCAAACAAGGACTGCACCCCCCTAACACAGGATTGCAAAGGCTGACAAAGACAAACTGTTCAGGACTTTCAGTAGACCTCATACCATGCAGGTATAGCCTATTGGTTGATTGTCAACAATGACCGACATTGCTGTCTGTTGTCGGCACAACTCCGGGCCCCCCTCTGTCATAAGTTCCCCGACCTACAAATACCTATTCGATACGAAATACTTTAAATTACTGGTATTGTTTAAAGAGATTATTTAGATAATATTAACTCTAGTCTAACCGTTGACGCTTTCATTCCTCGGAGAGATACCAATATTGAGGAAGAGAAATGCGGAATAACCCTTGCTTGGAGTATCTGTTCACGTTTCCTCAGAAGCCAAAGGCTGGCTCCTAAACTTGGGCTGAGGTCCAACGGGTTTTTTTCTTTGCTTCACCCTCCTGGTCACTACCCGATGTGAGGCGAGTGTAGATGTGACAGACTACAGAAGTCTCTCGTTGGCAGGTTGTTGGAGGGTCAGTGTAACGCTTATCAGTTCAATTTTCTAAGCACAAACAGACATTTGGAACAACAGAAAAATGGGTTCCAATATCCAATTTTTCATTTTTTTCCACCATGACAATTTAAAAAATTGGATCTTTAAACTGTTTTTCCAATTTTCTGTTTTTATTCAGAGGATCAGAAATTGAGAAAATTACAAAATTGCGTCTGGGCTCCAATTATTCAATACTGCCATGGTATTCTCTCTTCCTCTACTTTGTGAAATATGCAGGTCATTAACTGCATATGGACCAAAAAAAACTAAAAACTGAGAGACTTTGGGGTCAGAGGGGGGGCAGAATGAGGGAGAGAATACCATTGCAGTGTTGAATAATTGGAGCCCTGACGCAATTTTGTAATTTTCTCAATTTCTGATCCTCTGAATAAAAACAGAAAATTGGAAACTTTTAAAGATCCAATTTTTTATTTTGTCAAGGTGGGAAAAAAATGAAAAATTGGATATTTGAACCCATTTTTCTGTTTTTCCAAATGTCCGTTTGTGCTTAGAAAATTGAACTGATAAGCGTTACACCGACTCTGGAGGCTACTTCAGACTCTAATCTACAACTGACATCAGGGATCATGCCGTGAAAATGTGATGCCTTACGGTAAATAATAAATTACTGCTATGTAACGTACCTATATCTCATTATTCTTATTCTCAGCAGCGTCAGTGAGCCAATAAGCAAATTTCTTTTACATTGTTATAGAATAAAGCAGTGTTTCTCAAATGGGGGTACGTGTCCCCCTAGGGGTACTTCGGAGTACGTGAGATTCTTTGCAAAATGTTTTTCAGTTACAAGTCTGTTGAACTAGACCATTGTTCCTCTTCATATACACTTATTATTGCTTTTTTCAAAGTATTTTTCCGCTTTTTTCAAAGTTTTTGTCCCTTTTTTTTTAAGTTTGTCACTTTTTAAAAAACATTTTTTGTCACTTTTATTGATCTAGTGTTGCATTACTTCTTTCTACTGTTTTTTTTTGCGAAGTTTTTGTAGCTTTTTTTTTAAGTTTATGTTACTATTATCGACCTATTCTTCCTTCTTTTTTGTCGCCTCTTTCTATCAGCATTTAAATGTTTTTCAGTTACAAGGCTGTTGTTTAGTAAATCTATCGCTGACATCGCTGTACTGTTCCTCTTTATATAATCTTTTTTTTTTTGTACCAAAAATGACTCCCGCTGGTCAGGGGGTACTTGGCTTAAAAACAATTGAAAGGGGGAACTTTATTGAGAAGAGTTTGAGAATCACTGGAATAAAGCATAGTTTAGGAACTGGTATCAAAGTCATGGTATTGGTATCGAAGATTTTTTGAATGATACCCAGCCCTAAACATGAACACTGACATCCATAACTCTTCCATTCCCCCCCCTCAGATCCTCCTGTTGGCCCCCCTGTGTGAGTACCCGACTCTGCTGTGTCCCTCAGACTCGGTGGGTGAGGAGACAGCCCTGGAGCTCATGTCAGTGCTCGTCCAGTGTCCTCCCAAGTCGGTCCAGTTTCGGTGTCACCTCCTCCTGGGCCTCACCTCAGTGCTCGTCTGCACCTCCTGCGTGAGCGGCCGCTCCCGTGCGTCTCAAGACTTCCTGGACCTGCTCCTCCAGATAGCCCAGGACACCAGTGATCTCCACGCCGATGGTGCTCTGCGCTCTTTACGGGCCACAGCTTGTGACTGCCTGCGGGAGTTGGAGGCCTGCTCTCCAGGCCTTCTCTCCCAGCGCCTCGAGCTCTTGAGTGGGCTCCGGCAGCGAGAGACATCCCGGCTCCACCAGGCCTATGCGGGACTCCACACTCTGGTGTTGAGAAACGCCGTGTACCAGCTCACCCAGGAGACAGGAGCTGGTGCTGAGCATCTTAAGGCTCTTCTGGGAGGAAATACATCAGTCGCATGGGAGGCGGAGCTGGACTCAGGCCCGACGCAGGACGAAGACCCAGCTGTACTGTCTTCTCTCATCCTGGGACCCATGGGTACAGTGCCAACCCTCCAGACTGGGCCTGATTGTAAGGAGTTGCGTTCAGTCCTCTCCTCCCTCCTGGAGGAGTCCTACCTCCTCACTGCTCCGTGTCAGGCTGCACTGCTGCATAGGCTGACAGAGGTGGTTGCCATGGTGCCTGGTGTCCCTCCCGCCGTATTCAGAGCTCAGCTGCTGCGACTGCTGGGCACGAGCGAGGTTAGTATCAAATGGTATTAAGTAGTCCAGGTTTCTCTGACGTGTTTTACTCACTTGTTGCTGTTTACGAGTATTTTTCTGTGCTGAGGTCTCAAAGGGTAACTTTTTTTATTAACCTATTTTCCATGTTTTTGTGTCTAAGTGACTGACGCGAACAACAATCTTTGAAATTGGTCCAGTATTAAGCTAGATCGCTGCAGTCGGCAGAGGCGAAACAAGCTGCCATGTAACGATAATGGGGATGTGCGCGCCTTCAATTTACATCCACAAAACATGCTGTTTTTGCCGCTGACATGCTCACGTTGTTATTCTAAAGGCCGTTTTACGGTTCTGCGTTGAATCAACGGCGTACCCCCTCAGACCCCTCTGCGTCTATGCCGTAGCCTGATGTGCACCTCTCGAAAAATGTAACTACACATAGAGGCGACGCACATAGCTCGGCCGGCCGTCGCATTTCCCCCGACTCATGTCCTGGTTCTCCTTCTCCATGAACATCATGATATCAAGGAGAGGGTTAACTTCTCCTGCTCCAGATCTCCCACCGTGGTCAGAAAGAACAGAGGAGACACTTTGTTTCCCTCGCTCTATCTCCCACTCCCCACACACACACACACACACACACACACACACACACACACACACACACACACACACACACACACACACACACACACACACGCACACATGCCGGCTCGACGCACACACCAGCGCACATGTATAAACATCAGGCCACTTACATAGGCTACGGAGAAAGCTCTGCGTGGAGCCTCCACAGAACCATAAAACGGCCTTCAGTGTCTGACAACATTATGGAAAGGCTCCCTCACCTTTTTGTTAAAGAGTAAGATCCTTTTGGTTTAACATGAAACAGCCCTGAAAACGCTATATATGTAATAAACAGTCATTCTATCATCGTAAAATACACTTTATTAAAAGTTGACACAAAACAAAATAAAACTACCAAAAGCCGTCTTGGTTCGTCTTTCCGCCGTTCCAACAGTCACCACTCTGGTTTGGTTGAAATCAAAGGGGGTAAGCCAGCCTCCACAAAGCATAGCTCCTATGGCCGTTAGCATCCCATTGACTTCCATTCATTTTGACGTCACTTTGACAGAGAATAACTTTACATCTGAAGAGTTTAGAGACTCTATTTGTCCATTGTTTATTTCTAAAGAAACACGACAATGTATAAAAGGCTCCATTACCTTGTACCTCACGTTATGGCTCCGTAGCAGACGTTTTTATAAAAATAGGCTAACGATTGGGTCATAACCACGAGACTTACTGTCTCATAGTAGAGGAATTACCGTATAGTACAGGAGAAGCTCTCAGGCAGTTTGGACTTCCATTAGCTGTTTAAGTTTAATTACTAATGTTAACTATCATTTTAGTGATCAGTAATTAGCCTGTGTCTATGTTATCTCCTTACATATACCTACGCTCTCCGTCTCTGCTAGATTGGGAATGATTGAGATTTCTCTTGGCACAGCTACCAGAAGACTTCCAACTTTCAGACAGGTTGCTCACGTCACATCTACGTCTTCAAGCTCAGTTGAAGGCTGCTCAGTAACGCTCAGCCATCACCGGGAAAGAGACTTCTAATAGACTTTACTGGTCTCCGTGGAAATCTACAACGTCACATTGTGCATTTCTTTAACTGTCTATGGTTGAAATAAACCATAACAAACCAAACCCTTAATTCACCCATTTACATGTGGAAATATGATGGCTCTATACACGCTAAAAATCCTGATTATTTACATGGAGTCTGGTGAGAAAGCAGCTCGTAGACTGAACCAATTTCCATTGGGATTATCACATTTTCCTCAAACTATTTAAATTGAATTATCAAATAGAAAGTCTACTCAAGCAGCTTTAAGTAAACCTATACAGTTTTGACATAATGAGAATTCATGACACACAGTCAACTCTTCCTCCTCCTCCTCCTTCCAGGTTTGCCT
Organism: Sander lucioperca; assembly: GCF_008315115.2. NCBI lineage: Eukaryota > Metazoa > Chordata > Actinopteri > Perciformes > Percidae > Sander > Sander lucioperca. The sequence goes on from NC_050178.1 coordinate 43,559,574, forward strand.
CCTTCACACCACTCTGCTGATGAAGTGTGCGTTCACAGACAGCCTGTTCAGCGCGGAAGACGAAGCTTTCATCCTCCAGCGGCTGGTCGTGCTCTCCCAGCACCCACTGCTACGCACACCCGAGAAGCTTTTCTACACGGACTGCATCCTGCACTTCCCCGAGAATCGGCCAATCGGCTGCGGCGACGGCGACGAGACCCTCCCCGTGCTGCTGACCCCGCGGCTTGCCTCGGCTTTGGTGCCCACCGTGTTCAATGACAGCGCCACCATGCTGGCCCGCATCAACCTGCTGTCTCTGGTCTACCTGGAGGAGGGAGAGGAAGGGGACGGAGAGGGGGGCAGGGGGCTGGCCTACCTCTACGAACACCTCACCTCGCTGCTGCACATTGTGGAAAACGGAGGCAGCCGAGAGAACGTTGTCACCTTCTTCAGAGCCGCCTTCCTCTTCCTTTTCTACTTCTGCCACGTGGAGCGCTACTTTCACAGCATGATGGAGAAGCTGAGTACGGTCTACCTCTGCCACACCCACCTGGCGCCACACTTCATCAACCTGGCCGACCGGACGCAGGACAAGCTCTCTGAGTCCAGCTGGGCCGTGGGGTTGCTGAAGGCTCTCCAGGGAGTCATCACTGAGGCCCCGCTCGCCCAGCTTACTTCACAAGATCTGAGCCGGCACCTCAAGGTGCTGGCTCGAGTGGCAGAGGAAGGAGAGATCCCCCAGCACAGCACGCTCCGCTTCCTGTCCAGCGTCATCACTCCGTCGTCCTCGTGCCTGTGCGCGATTGGCAACTGGCGTCTGGGGAACAGCCTGCTGGCGGTCTGTCGCCGCCTCCTGGTCCACCCGAGCCTGGACTCGCTGCTCATGCCTCTGGCCGACATCCTGCAGCATCTCGCCTGCCGCTACGGAGACACGGACGTCCAGGACCACGCCCGCCTCTACTACACCCTTCTGACCACGCTGTCCAGGGAGAAGCTGGCCGCCGTTTTGGCCCAGGGTTCCACCGAGGGAGGGCGGCAGGTCAAGAAGCGGTCGCTGTCGTGCATCATGGTTGAGAGTGAGAGGCTGACGAGCATGCTAACCATTCACCAGACGGAGAAAACGATATTCAAGCTGATTGAGGCCCAGTCTGAGCCACGAGAAGGAACGCAAACTGATAAAGGAAGTGACCTGATCCAGAACGAGACGGAGACCTGCCCAGGAGAGGCCAGCGCAGCGCTGGAAGTATACAGAGCTCAGTTTGACGTCCCTGGCTTTGCCTCCGATATCACCTTAAACTACCAGCTGGCTCACACCGAAGCCGAAGACCCCCGCTTTGATCGGCTCTTCAGCATCCGCGTCCACTTCAACCTCACAGACAACCACTACGAACAATTGGGAGACATCAGCGTCCCGTGTCTGTTCAGAGAGAGGCCGTCGCCAACCGTCCAGCTGAGGCTGAAGCCCAGACGGCCCTACCCCACCACCCTCCACGCCAGCGCCATCTTGACCACCCAGGACGGCCTCTCCTGGCTCACCACCCTGCCACACATCCACGTGGCTTTCCAGCAGGCCTTCGCACCACTGCCCGCTCCTCCGGCCTGCGGACAACGCGGCAAACTGTGCTTGTTTGACGGTTTATGGGATGAAATCAGCTCCAAAAGCGGAGAGGACCTGGACGACTGTGCTACCAGCCTGTTCTGCTGCCCGCTGAAGGAGGCAGCTCTGATCGCCTTGGTGGAGGAACACTTCCTCCCTTACCTTTTATCAGATCGCTCCGATAAAGAAGAGTTCAAAGTGCTTTTCTTCCTCCCGCCACAGTCTCACGTGCTGCTGAAGATCAGGTCCGAGGACCCTGTGCACTTCAACATCGCCACAGATAACTGGCAGCTTCTGCGTTACATAAGTTCTTATCTACTGACAATCACGTCCACACAGGAAGACGCTGTGACTGACTGACTGGGAGGTATCTCACCGGCTTGTTTTAAAGAAATATATATATTTAAAAGCTGATTTTTAACAAAGTAATTTTTGTCAGTGCTTTATTAACTCCACAATTGTACTTGAAATGAAATTGCTGAAGACAGTTGATTTAAAATAAAGTTATTGCACTTTAATTTGCTTGACCTGAAATTAAACAAATGTGTAAAGTATTTTGTAATTTATTTTCCAAATACTGTCGAAACAACCTTCTCAATTCAGTATCAAATCATAACAAGTTATCTCAAGACACTTTACAGATAGAGTAGGTCTAGACCACACACTATAATTTACAAAGACCCAATTATTCCAGTAATATCGGTTACAGTATAAATAAAAGAAAATACATAGTTGACTTGACGAGTTGTGCAGGATCTCACCGATAGATGGCTCAACAGAAGTTGTATTCCCCTCCTAAATAAAAATAAGGCTATACACAATCATTTTAGAACCTATACATGTAAAGGCCCGGACACACTGGGCCGATTATCGGCCGTCGGGACAGTCTGGCGAGGTCGGTGACTCGAGTCTGTTCGGTGTGTTCCGTGCCGTCGTCCGTCAGAGGAGCCGCCGGCCTTCATTTTGGCTGATTTGACGTATAATCGGCGGGGCGGGCACTGCCGGCAGTCAGACTCAAATGACCCATCTGATTGGTGGAGAGCTAACCCGGAAACGGGGAGCGGGATAAGCGTGACTAGAGTCTCTCAAAATCTGACGAAAATCTTTTAAACTGACCTTTGTGAAATGAAGACGGATTCAGAAACTGCACGGCCTATTTCTCTCTCAAAATGTTTTCAGAAACACGTTTCGGTGAACTATTTTAGTCCAATATGAGATCGTATTCTGAACGAGAGCCATGACAGTCTGGCTTTGAATTTCCGGAGAAACCAGACCCACGTGACGCGTTCGTCCAATCAGCTGCCAGTTTTCATTTTTTTGGGCGACAATCCAGATTAGCGCCGCCTGCTGTTATGGAGACGTATTACGTCTCGTCTCTTCGGTGTTCTGAGGAACTTTTTGGACCAACTCGGGGAGACTGATCAGTCACACTGGCTTTACTGCCGACGTTTGGCTGTCGGCTCTGTGTGTCTGGGCCTTTTGTTTGGATTTTTAAGATTCACATCCTGACGTTGGTTTCACCCTTTCCTGCTGGTCTACAGTTGTAAAGTAGCAACAAAGACAGCAAAGAAGAAGACAGTAAGCAAACAGGGATGCAAACAATGAACAATTATTAATTTTTTTAAGCTATGCAGAAAATGCTTTATCACATTTTGTTGAGCCTCAAAGATACACACAATGCATTTTGGTGAAAACACTGAATATAAACATTGCTTATGTTATGGTGTCCACAGCGCAGCTTTAAATCTGATCCTGGGTGACTAAATGTTGGACAAACAGCTTTGATAAAGTCTAAAAAAAAAGAAATTGATAAAAGTGTCCATGCACAGGCTTGCGAGTGTAACCCAATTTGATATTTTCAATTTTAGAAAACCATCCCTAAGGTTGCAACCTGGGGTTAATGCATAGACTGCATAAGTGAAGCCAAGACATCTGGAGGCTGGCTGCAGTAGACGTTGTTAGGATAATTATTTATCAAAGAATGGACAAGAATCACTGAAGTTCGTTTTTACTTGCAAGTAAGGAGTCCGTTTACAGCACTCACAGTAAAGTACAGACAGTGACTGAAGATTGTTCACAACAGTGTCTTTTTAAAGGAGTTGGGAGTCAAGTTAGTTATTCGGTTCACGCACACTCCTCCACATTACGCGCTCTGCCCTCAGGGATACATCCTGTGCTCGTAACAAGGTCACTCCGCTTTCACGATTAACACATGAAAGACAGAAATACTAAAACAGAAATACTAAAACAGCAGTTTGGATGGAACAGTCATAAACCCCGCCCCCCTCCATGTTAGTGGATGGGACATGAACCCAACTTTAAAAAAAAGTGCACGTCAACTACATTTTCCCCAAAGGTGGTTTCTGTCATTTAAGGTAGTTCTGATCATGCTGATGTTGGTTCAAGTGTAAGTTGATAAGTGTAGTTTTTATCAGTTATTTGATGCTATAAAAACGGAGCGATACATCATGATTGACTCACGATTGGCCGGGTGGGTGTATGGGCGGGAATTTGATACCGCAGCTCCACCGCCCCGATTACTACTGCGCAGACTCTTCCACCAAAATTACAAGATGAGACGTATCCGGGATATTTTGGCTTCAGTTTTGTACAGTGGGAGGAAGTGGAGACAACTGTATACATTCATGTGTATAACAAAAGCTTGTAGTAAGTAGTAATGCATTGTGCACTCAGGTCAGTGTATAAAACCAAAATACTGTGTGACGGCTGCTCTGATATCAGCGATTCCAATCCATGTATGGATTGTTTTCTGTCCAAATGTCCATTAAGACTACAGTTAGCATCCACAATGTGTCCTTTTAAAATGTCAGTCCAGTTCAGCAGTCCGTTAATCAGAGAGGCCCTTGAAGTTGGGTTCTGTGTAAGGTGGTAAGGCGGTCTGCTGGCTCAGAAGTTTGTCCATGATGGCCATCTCTGCATCCTTCTTCTCCACCTCGTCTACAGGAGTCCAGGACATGTCATGTTGGAGTTTGAATGCACCGACAAACGTATGAGGGCAACTTGGACCCCATTCCTTTAGGGGAGAAGACAAGAAAGTATGCTATGGTGAGATGTGCAGCACGTAGTCAGAAGTCAAAACGTTTGTGTCAAAAAGGAGCTAAAATGATTTATTGATTAAATGAAATTCGTTTTGCTAACGGGTTCATCCAAAGCAACTCACAATAACAGATAAATCCAACCTAGAAATCATCAGACTGATCTCATGAAGTGGCGTATGTATGACACACCAATTCATATGCCATTATCTGCGTGGTATCAAGACGCATACTCGCTTTTTAACGTGTTTATCAACGCCGTTTGGCCTCCATTGACTTACATTACCTTGCGATTGACTGTGAATTTACGCCGTAGCGACTAGTATGAAAGGACGAAAATCCGCGTAAGGAGGTTGGTCGGGGGGGAGGATGGGTCAAACACAGGACTTTCACCCAGGAGACCGGGGATCGTGTCCCGCGTGTCACGTTTCCTTTCCACGTTTGTTGTTTTCCTAAACCCAACCTGCGTGTGGCGTTTCCTAAACCCAAGCGTAGCCTCGCGATAACACGCCACGTGGCTTTAGAAAGTGGCGTGTATGTTTGCCGTGTGACGTTGCAGACTGCCGTCCGCTGTATACAGCGTAGACATACACGCAGATAGCTCATAATGTGTACAGATAACACACCACAAGTGTTGTGTATGTTTACGCGAAGTCATGATGTCATGTTGAAATCATAGTGGACGGGCTGGGGTTAGGGTTCCACTGGATGTTAGGATGGGCTTGAGCCATTCACGGCCCGGTACCAGCGACTTCAGTCAGATTCTAGCCAGTGCAGGGTTGATTAAGAGTCTATTGACACTAACTGCATCAGAAACTATTTTGATAGTTTCAGCTTCTTAATTTTGAGAATTTTCTTTGACTTGAAGTCAATGTAAAATGACACACTTTGGGTTTTGAAAGGTTGGTCAGAGAATACAAGCTATTTGAATTTACCTTGGCCTTTGATAATAGAAATGTCGGTAACTACAGACTTTTAGACTTTTACGTCACCATATGCACGCAGATTCCCCCCCCAAAACGCTCGTCTAAATGCGGAATAAAAAGTGAGAACGCAACGCCACTTTTGTGTTTTCTCTTCAGATCGTTTCCGTCTAAACATAGCCTTTGTATCCCTACAGGGTGACATACAGTATACAGTAACATTAAAGTTCCCATGACATGCTGCTTTTTGGATGTTTTTATATAGACCTTAGTGGTCCCCTAATACTGTATCTGAAGTCTCTTTTATATAGACCTTAGTGGTCCCCTAATACTGTATCTGAAGTCTCTTTATATAGACCTTAGTGGTCCCCTAATACTGTATCTGAAGTCTCTTTTATATAGACCTTAGTGGTCCCCTAATACTGTATCTGAAGTCTCTTTTATATAGACCTTAGTGGTCCCCTAATACTGTATCTGAAGTCTCTTTTATATAGACCTTAGTGGTCCCCTAATACTGTATCTGAAGTCTCTTTATATAGACCTTAGTGGTCCCCTAATACTGTATCTGAAGTCTCTTTATATAGACCTTAGTGGTCCCCTAATACTGTATCTGAAGTCTCTTTCCTGAAATTCAGCCTTGGTGCAGAATTACAGCCACTAGAGCCAGTCCCACAATGAGCTTTCCTTAGGATGTGCCATTTCTGTGTCTGTAGCTTTAAATGCTACTGAGGAGAGAGAGAGGGGGGGCAAGGTGGAGGGGGGGTGGGGGGGTGGCCTTGACCAACTACCACTTTGCTTGTTTTCAAGCCATGATGTCTCTCTCTCTCTCCCCCCCCTCTCTCTCTCTCTCTCTCTCTCCCCCCCTCTCTCTCTCTCTCTCTCTCTCTCTCTCTCTCCACTTTGCTTGTTTTCAAGCCATGCTCTCTCTCTCTCTCTCTCTCTCTCTCTCTCTCTCTCTCTCTCTCTCCACTTTGCTTGTTTTCAAGCCATGATCTCTCTCTCTCTCTCTCTCTCTCTCTCTCTCTCCACTTTGCTTGTTTTCAAGCCTCTCTCTCTCTCTCTCCTTCGTCTCCCTCATCTCCGCTCCGTCAACCATGCTCTCTGCTCTCTCCCTCATCTCTCCTCTCTCTCTCTCTCCTTCTGTGCACTGTCCGCCTCTCTCTCTCTCTCTCCCTCTCCTCTCTCTCTCTCCCCTGTGCTGTTTCAAGCCAGATGCTACCCGCTCTTCTCTCTCTCTCCACTCTCTCTCTCCCCCTTTGCTTGTTTTCAAGCCGCATCTCTCTCTCTCTCCACTTTGCTTGTTTCAAGCATGCTCTCTCTCATCTCTCCCCTCTGCTCTGTTTTCAAGCCATGATTCTCTCTCTTCACTCCTCCTCTCCCTCTCTCTCTTTTCCTCGTCAGCATCTCTCTCTCTCTCTCTCTCTCTCTCCTGCGTTCTCGCCATCGTCTCTCTCTCTCTCTCTCTCCTCTTTCTGACCTCTCTCTCCTCTCTCTCCTCTCTCCTCTGCTCCAATCTCTTCTCTCTCCTCTCTTTCCTCTCTCTCAGCCAGCTCCTCTCTCCTCTCTCTCGTCTCCGATCTCTCTCTCTCCTCTCTCTTTCCTCGTCCCTCTCTCTCTCTCTCTCTCTCTCTCCTCTCCTCTCTCTCCTCTCTCTCTCTCTCTCTCTCCTCTCCTCTCTCTCTCTCTCTCTCTCTCTCTCTCTCTCTCTCTCTCTCTCTCTCTCTCTCTCTCTCTCTCTCTCTCTCTCTCTCTCTCTCTCTCTCTGCGGGCAAAGCAGAGAAAGGGGAGGTAACCTTTCCCCTTATGACGTCATAAAGGGAAGATTCCTGATTGGCCCATCTGAGCTTTCATTTTCTCAAAGGCAGAGCAGGATACCCAGGGCTCGGTTTACACCTATCACCATTTCTAGCCACTGGGGGACCATAGGCAGGCTGGGGGAACTCATATTAATGTTAAAAAAACTCAAGTGAAATGTTCATGCCATGGGACCTTTAATCTATCAGCATGTATCAGTATAGTGCAGACCTTAGGAGAGATGATGGAGAAGTATTTCTGTGCAGATGGCCGCTGGTAGAGGTAATACATGTTGCCTGGTTTTTTCACAATGTTGCAGGCAGCATGGTGGAGGTCAGCATCTCTTTTAGCATCTTCTAAAACCTAGAAAGAAAGAAGACAAATAAGTGTACTGGACTGAAAACATGTCTTCTTTTGTACATACTTTGTAGTTTGATCTTATTTTTACTACAGTCCTTCTTTTTGCAAATAGGTTGTTGTAATATTAGGAGGACAACGTGTCACATCTGAACATTACCCAAGAGTGTTTTCCTCCATTATGATCACAAGAGCATGACCACTTCAGTAAAAGTAAAGAGTACATGCAGCAATTGTGTATCACCACCATAGTTCTGACAACAGCCCATTCATTGTGTGTGTAGACAGACTGATCTCATGAAGTGGCGTATGTATGACACGCCAATTCGTATGCCATTATTGGCGTGTTATCAAGACGCATACTCGCTTTGTAGCGTTTTATCGATGCTGTTTGGCCTCCATTGACTTACATTACCTTGCAACTGTGTGTGAATTGACGCCGTTGCGGGTAGTGTGAAAGGGCGAAAATCCGCGTAGGGAGGTTGGTCGGGGGGGAGGATTGGTCAAACACAGGACTTTCACCCAGGAGACCGGGGATTGTGTCCCGCGTGTCAGGTTTCCTAAACTCAACCGCAGCTTTCTTCTCGCGGTAACACGCCATGTGGCGATAACACGCCATGTGGCGATAACACGCCACGTGGCCTGTATGTTTATGTCCGCTGTATACAGCGTAGACATACATGCGGTGAGCTCAAAATGCGTACAGATAACACGCCACTTGGCTTAAGAAAGTGGGAGTGTATGTTTACACAAAGTCATGATATCACGTTGGTGTAAGAGCCAATTAGCGCTTAGGGCATAAATAGATACCAATCTTTAGTTAGTCAGGTGTTCTACCCAGAAGCACAGACAGTTTTGGACCACACACACACACACACACACACACACACCCATACATGCCACAGTCACCGTTTGTTTTGGAAAACCCATGAAGACCTAATGGAATTAAATGGAACTGCAAATACGACTTGGACTTTAATTGATCAAAGAAGGTTAAAAGTGTGTCAACTACAGCATATTCAACCTGTGGTACAACACCTCAGCCTGAGTCTACCGCGTGTACTGGTGTTTTTGCTGCTTACCTTTTTCGCCTGTTCCTGTAAGTATCGGATCTGGTCGGCAATGACTGTCAGTTTGTTGCAAGCGTTGGCTTTAATGAAGTCATCTCCCTAATAACAAAGTACAAGTATTTTCAGAACGGTGAGATCCATAACAGAGGGTGTTGATTTATATAACTTGACGGAACAGAAATGATCTCAGTCCAGGGGCCAGATGTTGTAAACATGCTCTCCCAGGGAGATTTCCCGCCCATTTATTGCACCATTTTTTAAGCCATCTGAAATAAAAGAATGCCTAAAAAACTGTACATCATATGGGAAAAAGATCCTGTAGATCCTACATCCTATTCTGTTTGTATTTGTTCTCTGAATGACTTAATCATTCTAAAAACCAGAACACAAAAAATGTTGCAACAAATTTTCACTCCTGCCACCTAAAACACAGCATTACTAATCGTGTAACCCATTTGTGTCACACAGAATTAATGTTTAGCTGACTGTCCATTAGGGGTGCATGATTCAGAAAATGTCACGATTCAATATTGATTTTTAGGCTCAAGATTCGATTCAAAATATATTTTTGATTCAAAAAAGATTCTCGATTAAAAAAAACAATTCACAGTATGTAAATGGAGTTACTTTTCCCATGTGATTGCAGTAGACATACAATAAAAACAAATTAAAAAATATTAATCAATTTTTGGAATTCTGTGAATCAATTTTGAATCGGTAGAGCTTGAATCGCGATACGTATGTGAATCGATTTTTTTGCACACCCCTACTATCCAACCCATAATAATCTGGGCTGCTCTAATTGAAAAAAAAGGAACACCAAAAAAACATTTACTCAATTATATTAGATTAGATCGTTATCACAGTCCATCCATCCATCCATCCATCCATCTTCTTCCGCTTATCCGGTAACGGGTCGCGGGGGTAGCAGCTCCAGCAGGGGACCCCAAACTTCCCTTTCCCGAGCCACATTAACCAGCTCCGACTGGGGGATCCCGAGGCGTTCCCAGGCCAGGTTGGAGATATAATCCCTCCACCTAGTCCTGGGTCTTCCCCGAGGCCTCCTCCCAGCTGTTATCACAGTTGTAGTAGCATAGAACAGTTGAAGGTATTTTAAAAAAACCTAAAAGGATTTAGGGCTTTTGAGAAAACTTTCGGGGCTGGAGCCCCAGTACCAGAAGCCCCCCCATACCTTCTGTACTTGAGATGCCAGGGCCACTAGGTCCATGGGGTCTCCCACTCTGTTGGTCTGGTAGGAACTGACCAGTTCCAGCCCGCTGGGGGTGCTGCTGCTCTCAACCAGAGTCACTGCAAACAAGTTCACTTACATCATATAATGCATGAAACTAGAGCTGCAAAGATTATAGGGCTGTGAAATTAATCGAAATGTAATCCTGATTATGATTTCGGCTCCCAATGATCACAAAAACAGAATAATCGAGAAAAACTATTATTTAGCTCATTACGTTTTGCAAGTAAACTCTTATTTTCTCCTGTGTTCTGAATTAAGAAAATTAAGTTTAAATAGGAAAAGTATTAAGACAAATTTCACAGTTGATTTATTTAACTTTTTCCACTGTTTAAGTTCAATAATTGCAACATCTTTCCTGAAGTCAACGAGTAATCGTGTTAAATTATTGTGATTTCAATATTGACCAAAATAATTGTGATTATATTTTTTTCCATAATCGAGCAGCCCTACATCATATAATGCATGAAACTAGAGCTGCAAAGATTAAATCGATTCGCCAACTATTTGACAATCGATTGATCGGTTTGGGTCATTTCTCACATAAAAAAGTTAAAATGTTGTGATGTCAGCTTGTTAAATGTGAATATCTTCTAGTGTCTTCTCTCCTCTGGGACAGTAAACTGAATACCTTTGAGTTGTGGACAAAACAAGACATTTGAGGACGTCATCTTGTCCTTTGGGAAACACTGATTGACATTTTTTGACATTTCATTTCTATGCTACTAAAGTCACTACTACCACTGTCACAGCGACGTTACCTAACGTTACGGCACTATCACAACATCTGCTACTACGATTCCTTATAGACAAATAATATCTCATATGGCACTGTAATGTCATGTAATACTATATTTATTATAGTTAAAGCGGTAAATTATATTTGTCTAATGATACTATTCAGTTAAAGGTGCTCTAAGCGATGTTGGGTGACGTCACTTCTTGTTGACGTTCAAAGTATTTTCAAACAAAACGAGACTAGATCGCCCCTCCCTCCTCCTCAACCCCCCCACCCTCAAATCCTTCTTGTCAGTTATTGGCTGGAACACTGTTTGTTATGTTTGGTAGTGCAGGTTGGCTCAGTTTGTTTTTGTTGCCGTTTGTGGAGCCTGGGCTGTCTACAGAGACCGCGTCTTTTTACAGTGTGTTCAGGGGACAAGCAGCTAGCAGATAGTGAGGAGATATTTTTTACAGTGTGTTCAGGGGACAGGCGGATAGTGAGGAGATATTTTTTACAGTGTGTTCAGGGGACAGGCAGCTAGCGGATAGTGAGGAGATATTTTTTACAGTGTGTTCAGGGGACAGGCAGCTAGTAGATAGTGAGGAGATATTTTTTACAGTGTGTTCAGGGGACAGGCAGCTAGCAGATAGTGAGGAGATATTTTTTACAGTGTGTTCAGGGGACAGGCAGCTAGCGGATAGTGAGGAGATATTTTTTACAGTGTGTTCAGGGGACAGGCAGCTAGCAGATAGTGAGGAGATATTTTTTACAGTGTGTTCAGGGGACAGGCAGCTAGTAGATAGTGAGGAGATATTTTTTACAGTGTGTTCAGGGGACAGGCAGCTAGCAGATAGTGAGGAGATGTTTTTTACAGTGTGTTCAGGGGACAGGCAGCTAGTAGATAGTGAGGAGATATTTTTTACAGTGTGTTCAGGGGACAGGCAGCTAGCAGATAGTGAGGAGATATTTTTTACAGTGTGTTCAGGGGACAGGCAGCTAGTAGATAGTGAGGAGATATTTTTTACAGTGTGTTCAGGGGACAGGCAGCTAGCAGATAGTGAGGAGATATTTTTTACAGTGTGTTCAGGGGACAGGCAGCTAGCAGATAGTGAGGAGATGTTTGCTGTATGTGACAAAAAATGTTGTAGCCTAAAAAACACGTGAAATCACTTAGAGCACCTTTAAACACACATCACAGATTTAGAACTGTTGAATTGTGTTGTCTTCCCGTCGACCATGCAACTTTATGTTTTTCTGGGTCGAAATTTCAACATTTTGTTCTTTTTTTACACTTTGACGTTTTTGTTGATTCTTATTCCAATTTTTTTGTCACTTTCTTTCCAATTTTCGTGTTACTTTTGCCGTTTTTAATTATGTTTTTGTCAATTAGGGGTGGTGATATACGCAGTGGATATGACACATGCCTTTGGTGTGGGAGACCTGGGTTCTATTCCCACTGAGATACATCAACCAATGTGTCCCTGAGCAAGACACTTAACCCATAGTGGCTCCAGAGGCATGCAACCTCTGACATATATAGAAATTGTAAGTCGCTTTGGATAAAAGCGTCAGCTAAATGACACGTGATGTAATGACATTTTTTAACAAGTTTTTTTGTCGCTTTTTCCTGTTTTTTTCTCTCACTTTTTGAACAAGTTTGTCACCTTTGGCGATGTTTTTGATGGTTTTTTTGGTCACTTTCTTCAGCGTTCTTTTCTCATAGTTCTGATATAGATATATAACGTTTTTGTAAAGTTCTTTGATAAGTTGCAGTTTAGTTAACGTTGCAGCAATAATACAGCAATGACGTTAACACTTCACGTTCACCACAGCTGCTCGAGAAGTCGAGCTGCCACTCCGGACACACATATGCTATGGTTTACATGTAGTTTATTTAAAACATAATACAACCATATTAACATTGACAGTGTACGCTTCTGTTACCTGTGGTGGTTTTGTCGGGCTGATTGGGAAGGCTGACCGTCCTGTCCATGTTGTCTTCTTTCAGTTTTTACTACAGAATACTCTCGGGAGGGATTTTATCAAATATATAACCTCTTTCTGGCCACCTGCGGGTTTTATAACCAGCTAAATAATTGACCAAAAATACCGGCCGGAGGCGTCACCAGGGTCCTAAAGCTCCGCCCCATTTTGCCTACAATGGTAGTCCTAATTTGTGCCTGTATAAAGACTTTAAAATAAAAGCTTTATCTGAGCTTTTTTACTATTATAAATTCATATTTTAAACATGCAACCACATGCCACCACAGTAAAATCGAATTAAATTGTATACTTTATACTCTCTTCTCAGTATTACTTAGATTTGTTTTCAGGCATGGCAACACAAGGCCGGGCTCGCCACAGAACATTTAAACAAGAGAAGATATGTCACCGTTCAGAAACCAAACAAGCCGAAGTCGGGAAATCGCCACCTAAAACAGTTGCTTGGAAACATTTGTCCCATCATCAGCTTCCCATCCTGCTTATTAAACCACAGATGTATACTGTAGGATATAAACGACCTAAGACCATAGACTGTATATAAGACCTTTACAAGAGTCTTGTCTTGGGTTTTCTGCCATTTCCTTACATGGTTTGCCCCATGATGCATTGCGTGCACGGTAGTAGAAGTTGCTGTTCCATGAGGCCTAACTAAGTATTTCTTGTACATTTTATTTTTCATTTGTTATCTGCAGTTTTGGAAGAAGTATGCAGATCATTTACTTAAGTAAAAGTAGCAATGTAAGTGTGAACATATATTACAAATTAAAAGTCCTGCCTTCAAAACCTTAAAAGTATTAGCAGCAAATTGTACTTAAAGTAGGCGGCCTATTAAAAGTACCAGTAGAGTGATCACAAGAGCATGACCACTTTAGTAAAAGTAAAGAGTACATGCAGCAATTGTGTATCACCACCATAGTTCTGACAACAGCCCATTCATTGTGTGTAGACAGATGATCTCTGAAGTGGCGTATGTATGACACGCAATTCGTATGCCTTTTGGCGTGTATCAGACGCATACTCGCTTTGTAGCGTTTTATCGATGCTGTTTGGCCTCCATTGACTTACATTACCTTGCAACTGTGTGTGAATTACCAGTAAAATATTCCCTATCAGTGTTTTACTATTATATCTGATTTTTCTGGATTAATATTCCTGTGTGTGTGTGTGTGTGTGTGTGTGTGTGTGTGTATATATATATATATATATATATATATATATATATATATATATGTCTGTAGCTGCTGTCCTGTGAGAACCACGTATCTCTTTTCATGGTGTCAGAAAAACAGTCCTGTTTTCAGCTTTGTGACAATTTAATCTGACAAGTAAATATAGAGGAGTAAAAAGTACAATATCTGCCTCTGAGATGTAGAGGAGTAAAAGTATAAAGTTGCATACAATGGAAATACTCAAGTAAAGTACAAGAACCTCAAATCTATATTTAAGTAGCTTACAGTACATGAGTATACTACTTAGTTACATTCCACCACTGGTCCTTGTGTCCCTCTCATTGATTAGAAAATACATCTCCTCAGTTTTCCTGTCATCAGAAGATGTGTTGTAACATTTATTTTTTTAACAAGATACTTCAATTTTTCCCAATAATATAACATACTCAGAGTTCGATCTGATCATTTATATATATAAACATTCAGATAATATCTCAGGTTAGAGTTGTAACAGGCCAACACTTCCAGGTGAAAGGTTGTAATCTTATCTAATATTATATTATAATATCTTAATCTGACACTTGCTCAAAGCTTGACACACTTTGATTTTTGGACTAAAATCATTCAATCAATCCGATTTTTTTTTTTTTTTTGCACATTATATTATATACAACAGTCAACATTTTTGCACATCCTGCACTAAACCATACAGCCTTCTTATTGTCAAACATATTGTACATATTTGTTTTTGTAGTTATTGTTTTTTCATTTTAATATTATGTTTATGTATTCACCATCCACCAAGGGATATTCATTGTGTTACTTACTAGGCAATACATCCTTTTCTGATTCTGATTAGTGCCTACTCTGCAGGTTTTGTCATTTATAATAATAATAATAATAATAATGTATACTTTATGAATCCCGCAAGGGGAAATTACAATGTTTTCACTCTGTTGTTAATACACACATTACACACACATGCTCAGTACCTCTACATGCACTAATGGAGAGATGTCAGCGTGAGGGAGCTGCCCATGGAAAGGCGCCCAGGGTAGTTGGGGGTTCGGTGCCCTGCTCAAGAGCACCTTGGCAGTGCCCAGGAGGTGAACTGGCACCTCTCCAGCTACCAGTCCACCACCATACTTTGGGCCGTATGGGGACTTGAACCAGCAACCCTCCGGACCCCTGAGCTACTGCTACATAAATTGCCGCTAACTTTCTTTTACTGGGAAATACACTTGGAAGCCAGTAACAACAAACAACTTGGTCTTGGGGGAAGAGAATTTGATAATGATGATTTTGTAAGGTGATTTTTAGTTCAGCTGATAGTTAAGCTGATATGAACATTACTCTATTATACACTAAAGTCAGTAAGGGCTGCAACTAACGATTAGTTTCACTGTCGATTAATCTGTCGATTATTTTCTCGATTAAAGGTGCTGTAGGTAGGATTGTGAAGATCCAGGACTTAGCCAAAAAATTTGAACATCAACAACTTCTCAGTCCCTCCCCCCTTTCTGCTAAAGCCCAAAACGGTCTCCTAAGCCCCTCCCCCCACAAGGAAGAATGAATGTGTGTGCATGAGCAGTGATTGACACGCAGTTAGACACCGGCCCTGATTGGTGCATCTGAACAGTTAGACACCCCCCCTGGCCCTGATTGGTGCATCTGAACAGTTAGACACCCCCCCTGGCCCTGATTGGTGCATCTGAACAGGGAGCGGTGGATTTTTGTAAATCTCTCTCCAGGCTGTAGGTGAAGCCAGAGGAGCTGGATTTATTTTAATGACCTGCTTCCTGTAGTTCTACTGGAACATAGGGTCAGTTTCAGCAGATATGACAGAAAGTTAGTTTTAGAAGTCTTACCTACTGCACCTTAAATAGATTAGTTTGTTTGCTTTATCAAATGTCAGAAAACGGTGAAAGATGTCAATCAGTTTTTCCCAAAGCCCAAGATGACGTCCTCAGATGTCTTGTTTTGTCCACAACTAAAAGATCTTCAGTTTACTGTCCCAGAGGAGAGAAGAAACTAGAACATATTCACATCAGAGGATTTTTACTTTTTCTCATAAAAAAATAACTCAAATCGTTTAATCAATTATGAAAATAGTTGGCGATTGATTTAACAGTTGACAACTAATCGATTATTCAATATTAGTGATTATTTGTTCTTATATTCTATCCTATTATTATGTCATGTACATTATATTGCATCCTTTTGCTTCATGTATATTCTGTATGTGTGATGTGTGTCTGATATTTCTGCTGCTGCAACACCGGAATTTCCCATTTTTTTTTGGGGTCTATCTGTCTATCTATCTATCTATCTATCTATCTATCTATCTATCTATCTATCTAATCTGTGCAGCTCTAAGTCAGTCAACTTATTTAGCATTTTCCCTTGCACATTATAGGCCCACAGTAGGACGCTATATAGCATTATTATAACATATCTACATACTAATATCACTTTACTTCTACTCAACTTTTGTATTTCTTGCACTGAAGCTATGTTCCTTTAATAGCCTACACTTTGTTGACTAGCTCTTACTATTATTTTTACCTTGAATGTGACTGTGAGCAACTGAGGGAATCATGGATGTATCAAGAGAACGTAGGGGATCATAAAGTAGGCTATGTGGGGGATAATAATAATAATAATAATAATAATAATAATAATAATAATAATAATAATAATAATAATAGATTTTTTTTGTAATGCACTTTACATTTGGAGCAAATCTCAAAGTGCTACAGTTAAGATCATAATGGTAAAAACATCAATATAGAATACAAATAGACAGTGAAATGACTTGCAGGGTTAGTTAAAACTCATAAGTTCTCCTAAAAAGAAATGTTTTTAGTCCTTTTAAAAAAAAGTCTCAATAGTTTGAGGCAGTGGGGGTCCTCGGGGTTATCGGGGACAACTGTGCAAACCCCGCCCCCCAGACAAGTTACTGTGGGAGAAGTAAGCTACACCTCCTCCTCTGTCCACCGACTTTCTAGTCCCTGGTTAGGCTCCTGCCCCACTGCAGAGCCCTGACATTTTAGCACCATGGAGCTCCGTTATGCGCTGCTATTTTCCTGCCTTATTATTCCACTGTGCAGTTCGGACACCGATGTGAGCAGCCACTTTGTTTTGGAGCCCTATGATTTCCTCTTCGACAAGGCGGTTGAAGCCTACTATAAGGGGGACTGGTTGACCGTTGTCCTGAACATGGAGAAGGCGCTTAGGAACAAAGCTACGGTCCGCAATGTGAAGGCTCAGTGCCGGCTGAGCTGCGCCAACCAGACCGCTTTCGGTGAACGTCTGTCCGGCTTGGGAGTTCCCATACCGGGGGCCGGGTCTGTGGAGGACCTGGGATTCTTCCAGAAAATCCTGAAACGGGCGGACTGTGTGAACTCCTGCGAGACCGAGAAACTGGGTTACCCAACTCTGCATCAAGTTACTGCAGACGTGGAGCTGGAGTTTAAAAAGAGGACCCCTTATAATTACTTGCAAGCCGCATATTTTAAGGTAACGTTATTTAAATAGGTTAGTAGCCTAATAGGCCTTTTCGATGGAATGCCATTGCTAGGCAACGGCCTGGCCCTTTGTTAATTTCCTGTGAGTTGATTTAGAATGTTTATGTTTACAACTGTAAATGGTCTATACAGGGCCGTTAGCTACAATGTCACAGCAGTCAGTGCTGTCCTATCACACACAGCCGATATAACGTTAGCCTACATGTTTCCACAAGTTCCTACTAGACATGCAGGCCCAGAACAGAGGGAACAACTTCAACACATTTTAGTTGAGATCTCATTCAAGCTTTGACTCAGAGCTGGTTTGGAGTTGGATACTGTAAATGCCCCCCCCCCCCCCACCACCAAGACAGCCATGCCACGTCTTTAGGTGGAGTCAACTCCTGTGGAGTCTTATATACAGTCTATGAGTCTGACGGGTTTTTTGGGGATCCAGCGGTTTTAAAGGCCTGAAGTGCTGCTTTCAAATGCTTCTGATAAACTCATACTTCATTTCATTTTAGTTTGCACGTAGGAGAGGATTAACAGAGCAATTTATATATAATAACAAAATATGCAAGGGAGGCCTATGGGCCAATTAAGTCTAAAAGATCAGCCAAGGCAGTGGTGTAGTATTGTAGTGGGTATACTGTACTTTATATATAGATATATTGGCCAGAATCTGCCTTTGGGGGAGATGGGGCATATCATAATGGGGGGGGTCTGGGTGTCCTCCCCCAGGGAAGTTTTGAGCATCAACGACTTCATTTCCTGTATTCAGATACACTTTTATGCACCAATTTATGATGGAAATACCTTTATTTAGTGTATGTGAAGAAGGAAAACACAGATGACAATTCAAAATATATCAGAACTATAATGGAAAGTATGTCGTTGCGTGTCATTGGGCATTTTTAAGTGGGTATATGGAAATCATGGAGCTTTCTTAGTGAGTATACTGCGTATACCTGCGTATCACGTCGTAGACTACACCACTGAGCCAAGGGTCTCCCCAAGTTACAGGGAAAAACAAATAAACTAAACAAACTATCTAAAAACAGCTTCAACAATACGTTTCAAAACATCATTTCCCCCTTGAAATACAAACCACAGAAAAAGAAAAATGAATCTAAATAAAAAATTTTTTTAAAATAAACTAGTAACACCATAAAAATGTAAATAAAAGAACAAAGACTCAACCTTACCTATATGCCTGTTCTAGGATTATCTAAACAGTGTTTTTTAAGTACCTACTCCTACTTCATGATGTAAATACAGCTGTGTTGGCACATTGGAGTACTTTAAATTGTAAAGTGAGATGGGCAAAGATAGACACTTATATGATATACAATATTGTTCTCTTTGCCAATTTTCTTTTCTTCTTCATATTCACAGTTTTCTTGGATAATGTGTACAGTCGAAAATACTCTCAGACAGAACTTGAAAGCAGCAATGTAATGAAAAAAGCTCCTGCAGAATTTTAATCTGCCACTAAAATATGTGCAAGTGGAAGAAATATATCTTAAATATCTTAAACATGACTCAACATGAATGCTAATGTTGCTCTGTGTCTAATGGATGTGTAAATAAGCAACTGTTTGCTAACATGTTAGCCATGTTAACAACAGTGTTATACAGTGATAATATATCAATGTTAAGGCTCTGGTCAAAAAAGTGCCTCGGAACTCACCGAAGAGACGCCGACTTAAGCGTACGTTCTACGCGTGCGCAAGACGTAACACGTCTCCATAACAGCAGGCGGCACTAATCTGTATTGTCGCCCAAAAAATGAAAACCGGCAGCTGATTGGACGTACGCGTCACGTGGGTCTGGCTTCTCCTGAATTTCAAAACCAGACCATAATGGTGGCTCGTTCGGAATACGATCTCGTAGTTCACGAAAATAGTTCACCGAAACGTGTTTCTGAAAACATTCTAAGAGAGAAATAGGCCGTGCAGTTGCTGAATCTGTCTTCATTTCAGATCGACAAAGGTCAGTTTAAAAGATTTTGTCAGATTTTGAGAGACATTCGTCACACTCATCCCGCTTGTCATTTCCGGTAATTGGTCATTGAGTCTGACTGCCCACTGGCCGATTCAACAAGTCAAATCAGCCCAAATTAAAGCCGATGGCTCCTCCGACGGACGACAGCACGGAACACACCGAACAGACTCGAGTCACCGACCTCGACAGACTGTCAGACAGCCGATAATCGGGTTGGTGTGTAGTGGGCTTTAGAGAGACTAAACCCTGTTTGGGAGGCACACAGAAGGGGAAACTATCACACAGCAGCAGTAAACAGTCCTGTCAAATAGGGCCTGTAGATTTTTTGAAGTGGATTACTGATTATTATCACACCTTCAATCAGAGAGGACAAGCTGACTCCTGTATCCTTTTTTTTCAGATCAATAAGCTGGACAAGGCAGTGGCTGCTGCACACACGTTCTTCGTGGCCAACCCAGATCACGTGGAGATGAAACAGAACCTGGACTACTACAGGATGATGGCAGGAGTACAGCCAGAGGACTTCAAAGATTTGGAGGCCAGGCCACATATGGTGAGAGCAAACGCCTTGTCTGGCGAGTTTATGGCCTTTTTGTTCTCTTAGCCTCTAAGGCAGTCTTTAGAGGGGGACTGATTGTCTATAATTTGTATTCCTTCATTTTTCTCACATTTCAGTACTTTTTGTTTTAGTATATTTCAGAATTGTCAACTGGCCAACTTTAAAGTTTTCAAATAGCTATACGAATGTTTTGGTTGGATGATAGAGTGTGAAACTAAAGGCAAAATGTCTCTCAAGGCATTTTATTACCTTGCTATTACCCATAGAATGTATACAAAGCATGGACGTAGCATCAGTGACGTCACCCACTGGTTTTTGGACTGCCGTTTTGAAGCATGGATGTATTATATTTACTTTTGAAGCCTCAGGTTTGGCAATATGGCCGTCGCCATCTTGGTCAACGGTGTCACTGCACGATGTGAGTTGAGTGCAGATGTGAGTCGCGCATGCGTCACTTTGCGACGAGAGCAGATGTGAGTTGCACATGCATCACTTTGTGACAAGAAGCCTATAAGATGCTAACGAGAGACTTCTGTAATGTCAATACAGTAAAAATGGACCTACAACGAAGTTCGTTCAATGCTGGCTACAAGTTAGCAATCAAACACAACAAAGGCTGACACTGGAATGGCGTTTTGAGCTAACGTTAGCAATCAAACAATCATAGATAGCTAAAACGTTTTTGAAATGATTTCCATCTTCTGTTATTGAATGTAAAGAGAAAAGTTTATTATTTTATGGATTTTACAAATTTCAGTATGAGACGTTATGCCGTAAACCGTTTAAATCTGAGCATGCGCGACTCACATCTGCACTCGACTCACAACGGGCAGCGACAAACGGGACAATTTTTGATGAGAGGGTGGAACTGGGGAGGATGACACGGCCAAGTCAGTGTTGTTTATGGTTGCTGCTAAGCTAACGCTAAAGAGGGAAAGTTACTGATTATTAACCCTTCTGAAGCGAGCCATTCATCTGCATGTACAGCAGTACAGAAAAACTTTTCCCTAACCTACCAGCTAACGCTAGCGGTAGCTAGCTAGCTTGGTTAGTCTCAAGTTTAAGATTTTTGACAAGAGGGTTGAGCTGGGGAGGATGACGCGGCCAAAGCAATGTTGTTAATGGTTGAAATGGCGCTGCGCTAAGCTAAACGCTAAAGGGAGAAAGTTGCTAATTTTCAACCCTTCTGAAGCGAGTCATCCAGCGGAGATTTACCGGCGGGTAAACGCGGACCTCCGGGTACTGCCGCCATTCATCTGCATGTACAGCAGCACACAGAAAATCAAAAAACTTTCCCTTAAGTTACTAGCTAACACTAGCGGTAACTAGCTAGCTTGGTTGTCAGAACGCTGAACAAGACATTTTTAGGTGACAAAAATGTTCCAATTAACTTTGATGAACTGAAAACACACACAGTGAGAAGGTCAAAGTTTAAGATGAAAACATGGACACCCAAAAACAAGTTCAGGTCTATTTTAATGTCCACAGTGTTAGCATGGTTAGCATCGCTAGGTCCTGATTGACAGGTCCTAAAGCATCCCCTGCTTTATCGTCTATTTAAAAATAAATGGGACCATCATTTACAAAATGAACATCATGCTGTGTTGAAGAAGACTTGAAACTAGAGATTGAGGCCATATACTCATTATGAAAATATTTGCTGAGGTAATAAAGAAGGGTAATTTTCTCATAGACTTCTATAGAAACAGACTTCTTTTTGGAGCCGGTGGAGTCGCCCCCTGCTGGAAATTAGATAGAATGCAGGTATAAGGTATTTCCGCATTGGCTTCACTTTTCAGACCTGAAAGCTTCGTCTATTATTTTTTATTATGCTATTACCTAGAAAATGACACTTACACGTCAGCACTAGTAATATTACACAACATCCCCTTTGTAATGGTGACCTTAGGCCACCTCATTGGATGCCCACTTCCTCTCTTCTCAGGCCGAGTTCCTGCTGGGGAAGAGTTACTACAGCGACGAATCATTCGGCCTGGGGGCTGATCACTTCGAAGTGGCCATTAATGAGTACTTCACTGCCGATAAGGAGTGCAGAGCGCTGTGCGAGGGAGCCTACAACTACGACGGCTACAACTACATGGAGTACAGTGCAGACCTGTTCCAGACCATGACAGGTGAGACAGTACATCTCTGGGATGAGATTCATATGAAAGTTGAGACATTTTTGACCGTTTTACTTTGTGTACATGTGCTTGTGTGTGTCAGACCATTACATGCAGGTACTGAACTGTAAGCAGCACTGCGCGGTAGAGTTGGCCTCAACTGCTGGCAAAGACAAGCCCTTTGAGGACTTCCTCCCCTCGCTTTTCAACTACCTGCAGTTCTCCTACTACAACAGTGAGTCCATTAGCCCTTCTTCTTTTTCTGCCTGTACTGAGTAGAGTATGCCTTTATCCAATGTCCCTGACTGTAACGGAAGTGGAATAAAACTCTAAATCTACAGAGATTTACAGCATCATGATCACTGATTATGCATATGGCCAGATATATTTGTTAAAAAGTTATGAGACAGATCTTGGGCTTTTATGAAAACAAGTTGAACTTTTTCCGGAAGCAAGTCATCCAGAGAAGATTGACCCTGCGGCTAAACGCAGATCTCCGGCTACTGGTGCCATTATGGTAATTATAGGTAATTAGGTAGGCAATAGGTAATTATTTTGACCGCCTGCCTCGCAGTCCGCCATTGCACACATCTGAAGTACTTTAAACTAAAAATAATGTAAACATTAACCTGGTGCATGATAAAAAATATTGCAGGGTCGTTTCGTGTTTGTACAATTTACAGCACAAGTTCTCTGAGAATGTCTTTTATATCCAAACAAAATGGAAACTGAAATTTTGACATTTCAATTGACATTGAATCGAAATGTAATCGAATCGGGACCTTGTGAATCGGAATGGAATCGATTCGGGAAATAATGGCGATACCCTAGCCTCGTGAGACCGTCCTGATCTCGCGAGCTCCAGTTTTCCACTCGCAGATCAGTCTGGCATCTTGAGATAGAGAAAATTTGGAGCTGTTCGCCAAATGACCAACCAATCAGCTTTGGTTTTGAGGCGGGTTTAGGTGTGACGCAACGAGAAGCGACTGTTCAGTCTAAACAACGTGGCGGCTTCCATGGATGAGATGAGCGTAGCTATCGCGCAAGTTTTTTCCGAATTAAAGTATTCCTTCATTGAAAGAAGAGCAAAAAACGGCACTGGAGGCTTTTCTCGGAGGAAAAGATGTTTTGCTCTTCTTCAGAAGTGTACTGTGAAAACTTGGTGGGGATTGTCGTTGATGAGGTTCATGTCACATACAAATGGTATGTTTAAAAACGTTAACGTTAGCTACGTTACCTAACTTAATTGTATGTTAAACGATGGCATTAGAAGAACCGCAAGGCCCTTGAAGCCAAACTAACGCTAGCTACACTAACTTAGCTAGCTTCACTAACTTAGCTAGCTTCACTAACTTAGCTAGCTTCACTAACTTAGCTAGCTTCGTTGATCTGATTGGTTGATTTGGCCCGTCTATCACCAACATAGGTGTTGATAGACAGATGGTTTATCCAATCAGCTAACCAGTATTTTCGCTCCTTCCCAAAAGTTGTCCAACAGAAAGTTCCCAGATGGATATGCCGAGCAAATGCCAAGCAATCCATCTGGCGGAGTCAGGTTAGCGATACCCAGCCCTAGTATGAATAATATGTTTGTATGTGAACAGAGCCCTGCCAAGTTTCCTAAACACGTGATCCTACACTTCCTATAATGCAACTCTAGGAGAGTATTTGTGTAGAATAACCCTTTCACCCTCCTCCTTCTGTTCCCTCTCTTCAGGTGAGAAGTACGAGCAGGCCATAGAGTGTGCTAAGACCTTCCTGTTGTTCCACCCGGCCGATGTGGTGATGAACCAGAACCTGGCTTATTATTCTGTAGTGCTGGGTGAAGACAAGGCAGCGACCATATCAGCCAGACAGGTACAGTCGGTCTAACTTACTATAACTACATTTAGTAGAGGCTTTTGTCCAAAGCACCTTGTGAGTGCAGTTATTTTTAGCAGTGTATTATCTGAATCCATAATGATCAGCAGTAAATCAGCTCACACAACATGCGGGGAGAGAAAAATAGCCGCCATTAGGACTCAAATATACTCAAGGGCACAAAAGAGACGCTGAAAAAGCACTGATGGTAATCTAAAACACATAAACGTTTGCTGCCTTTTAAAGAAGCGATAAGTACGATTTTGAATGCTGCAGGCTCTAAATGTCCACATTCTGCTCTATTTATAGTGGTTTAAGAGGGCTGTTGATCAATACTAATGATGATGAATGATGCAGAGATTGCTGATCTCACTTTCGAGCCTGTGCTCCGTTTTGGAATAAAAACAAGTGTGGGTGATTCTTCTCCCCAAAAAAACCATGAATTACTTTCCCTGCATGTGTATACATTTATAGTTATTGGTTTTTGTGCTTTCCATAATAATATTATGGAAACAAAGTAATTGGAAATGCAAAGTATGAGGTGATCTAAGTTTGAGGGGTGGACCTACCTAAACAAATAAATGGAAAAAAATGGCGCTTGGCGCGAATATAAAGAAAGGCTCTACAGGTAAAACAGAATACCTTGTTGACTGCTGTCCTGAAAAGAAGTTCTTGAATCCTTGAAGTCCTTTGAAAGTCTCTTATACTGTCCGCCTTGGCCTCTGACATCAACAATTTTATAGTTAGATTGCACACAGTCCATTAGCAAATTCTGTAGCAGTAGAAACCCCAACAGAGAACGTTAGTTCTGGTGTTGTGACAAGAATTGCATCCACTCGGGCAACAACAATACTTTTTGCCGAATAATACATGTCACTTAACACTTATCGCTGCTAAAAGTTGCATCCACCTCCCAGGCAGCACGGAAATGCTACTTTTACCGAGTCTAATATAACCTTGAGAACTCTACGTTGTAAAATTACGGACTTCTGATAATTTATCGTCGTTGATGAACATGACAAAGAAGTTTATATAGTTTAAAAACAGTACTTTGCAAGTATTCCTATTGGCTTGAAATTTTACATTTGCGTTTGCATGAACTGGGGTAGACGCTCCATATTCATGCTCCATCTTGAAATACGTTGGCCGGTAAGGGACATACAGGACATACTGCTCCACCTTTCACGTTTTCACTGTCACGTGATAAACTCACAGCTGCTGCTAATGCTGCTAATGAGTATCGTAGCTTCCCGGCCCCGGCAAGTTAGAAGAAGGAAACATGGAGGACCACACGTATTCAAAATCCAAATTTCAGGAACAGGAGTCTTCTTCTTCCTCGCCCAGAAAAAGAAAAAGGAGATTGAAAAGAGCAAGAGACCGGCGTCATCAGAAAAAAAGAGTGAACATTGGAGCGGCTTTGGACGCACACACCAAATCCCAACTAGTTAATTATCCTCCGGACCGCTGCAGTCTCCTTTTCTTTCTCTCTCCTTTCTGTCGGGTGGCGTGCGTGCCCGCTCGTGGTGTAATGCGCGCGTCCACGCCACTCTCCGACATGCACTCCAACAACCATGGCTGATAGACGGCCTTTTGTACACCTTCACTTTTTGAAGCGTGAAGGCTACCGTAGCTGTAATACGTACTTTGAACTGCGTGGCGAGAGAGAGTTGATTGCGATATATGATCTCAACACTAGACGGGAGAAATTCCCACACATTGGACCTTTAAAAAGGTTTTAAATTTGACTTACTAAATTCTAGCCTCGTGAGACCGTCCTGATCTCGCGAGCTTCAGTTTTCCACTCGCAGATCAGTCTGGCATCTTGAGACAGAGAAAATTTGGAGCCGTTCGCCAAACGACCGACCAATCAGCGTTGGTTTTGAGGCGGGTTTAGGTGTGACGCAACGAGAAGCGACTGTTCAGTCTAAACAACGTGGCGGCTTCCACGGATGAGATGAGCGTAGCTATCGCGCAAGTTTTATCTGAATTAGAAAGTATTCCTTCATTGAAAGAAGAGCAAAAAACGGCACTGGAGGCTTTTTTCGGAGGAAAAGATGTTTTTGCTCTTCTCCCGACTGGTTTCAGCAAGAGTTTGATATATCGTTGATCTGATTGGTTGATTTGGCCCGTCTATCACCAACATAGGTGGTGATAGACAGATGGTTTATCCAATCAGCTAACCAGTATTTTCGCTCCTTCCCAAAAGTTCTCCAACGGAAAGTTCCCAGATGGATATGCCGAGTAAATGCGAAGCAATCCATCAGGTTAACTAAAACCTGCAAGAACTCTGTATTTACTGCATGAGATAAACCATGAATTTACTGTGAATTAGGCATTAATCATGCATCATGAACACAGCATCTATGTCACTGCACTCACAGTTGAATTGTTTACCTCTAGGTGGTGAAACAGCACATTCAGCAGTCCTTACTGGAAAAAGAGCTGCTCTACTTTGGATACGAAGCCTTCGGAATCACATTTGTAGATCCAGTGAGTGAATCGATCATTTGTTATTGATCACATTGTGCTTATTTGATGCAGGGGGTTTCATGCAGGATGGTAATTGACTTTTTAATGAATGACCTTTTACTGTCATTTTGTATTCAGGACACATGGACTCCTGAAGATGTCATGCCTAAGAAACTGAGAGACAAGCAGAAGTAAGATTGAAGACGCTGCCACACACACACACATTTGTGCACGGCAAGAATCGATGTATTGTCATGTTGTGGCCTCTGTGATTCTACCTTTCTGTGTACGTGTCTCAGAGCCGACAGAGAGACCGCAGCGAGGATAACAGAGGAAATAGGAAACCTAATGAAGGAGATTGAGACTCTGGTTGAGGAGAAGAAGAAGGATTCCTCAGATATTGCCATGATAATAACGCAGCCAGAAGGTGAATATTTCACCCAGATGTTTTGTGAGAAGCTGGTGCATTTGTCCCAAATAGACCGAATCACAATCAATCACAAAAAATGACAGTTGATTTGCGGCGATATATGCAGGGTCCAAAATTCTTTCTGTTTTTGAAATTTATTTTGAACAGAAAATCAGGTCACATAGATACATCATAATCATTTTTTGTTGTTGTTGTTGACATGTCCGAAAAGGAGTGGGAAGAAGTATACACTTGTGTAATCCCACTCCTTCCCCATAAAACATTTTTAATTATTTAACAAACCTCCTCCGTCATAATATTTTCTTTTTTTGTTTTAAACTCTTCCAATATTTAACTTTACTTACCAATTCTCTTACAAAATAGAATTTATTTCTCATATATTATTATCAATTATGTATTATAATTTATTTATTTTACACAAAATACATATTGATATATTTTAGTATCATAAATATGAATTCATTCAGAAATTCAAATTCAACATCCAATCCAATCACTCCTTCTCGTGGCTGCCTGCACTTAATATGAATTTCAAAACTCTGCACAAAAATTATTTATTTTTATTCAGAAACTTAACTGTCTGTCATGTAAACCCGAAAATACAAATAAAAAATCACTCCTTCTCGTGGCTGCCTGCACGTGCACTCTCCCCGGCCTCATGGCTGCAACTTGCGCTCTCTTTATCTACTCTACAACATAAAAAGGGGACAAAAAGGTTGTATTTTCTTTGTGCGTTTAAAATAACAGAAACAACAAAAGTTTAAATGCACTAAAGCTATACCT
>NC_050178.1:43592226-43593786 GCF_008315115.2 Sander lucioperca
CATTTTTTGGACCCCACGAATATAGTTAACCAAGCCCACCACACACACACACACACACACACACACCACACACACACGCACACACACACACCGCGCGCGCGCACACGCACACTCTCTCACACCACCACACACACACACACACATGCACACACCACCACACACACCACACACACACCCACACACAACACACACACACGCACACACACACACACACCACTGCACACACACACACACTCGCATCCACACCCACACCCACACACCACAACACACCACTACACACCCACACACACACACACACACACACACCACATCACACACACACACACACCACACACACACACACCACACACAACACCACACTGCACACCACACACACACACACACAACACACACACACACACACACACACACAACACATACACAACAGTCACTGACAACACCGACATAACTTCCTAATGTCTCTCTCTACCTCAGTGCTATCCTTTATCTAAACGATGACTTTGAGGGAGGAGATTTCATTTTCACTGAGTTGGATGCTAAACAGTCACCGGTAAATATTCAGCTTTTCTTTCTCCATAATCTTATTTCAACATGTGCTGTACGTGTACACACAAACAATAATGAATGTCAAGCTTCGCTGCTATTCAATGTAACATGTTCTTTATTCCCGCGACGTCGCCAGGCCAGGTGCGTCCACAGTGCGGCCGCGTGGTCGGGTTCGGGGCCCGGGCAGGAAAACCCCCACGGTGTCAGAGCCGTCACCAGGGTCATAGGTGCGCTGTGGCGCTGTGGTTCCCCCTGGATCCACTCACAGGAAAAGGTACGGACCATCTCTGTGACTACCATCAGCATAACTGGGAAGCGCTCTGCAAATCGTAGTTTCTACCAACACATCTGTTAGTGGATAAGTAAAGAATTCAATTTACTGATTGTTTTGCAGTACACTATAAGTCAAAGTCGCTATGTTTTGATGGCAGGGTTGGATCAGTGGGTAGAGCAGCGCACATATACATGGAGGTTTATTCCTTACGCAGAGGTCCATTTTCGAATCCGACCTGTATCGATTTCTCCTGCATGTCCTTCTCTCTCCCCCTTTCTCACCTAGCGTCCTGTCCATTAAAGCGGAAAAAGCCAAAAAAATAATCTTCAATAAAAAAAATTGCTATGTTTTTTATGTGCTATACTTGTAGAGAAACACAAAAAATGAAACTTTTTGAAGAGTGAAATTTGACAACTGCACAGTCTCCCTCCTATTTCTCAGAGTAATACAACAGTATTTAGTTTGTACCATTCCTTTCATCATTCATGACGAACAACCTTAGCCCCGAAATCTAGAAACCACCCTAGCAGCAGCAAATGTAATTTGTCAGCCCAGGGTCCCCCGTCTAGCAACTCTCTGTTTTGCTGTGTGCTGTGAAAAACAAACCTCTAGTTAGCCACCCACATCATTACGAGTCCCGGTGGGCGGGCTTAATGACGGCGAGTTGCGACGTTCCTAGCATGAATTCCATTCTTCCTCTACTTTGTGAAACAAGAAATTTTGGGCTTGCTTGGCGGTGT
>NC_050179.1:0-67500 GCF_008315115.2 Sander lucioperca
ACAGTGAGGAAATAAGTATTTGAACACCCTGCTATTTTGCAGTTCTCCCACTTAGAATCATGGAGGGGTCTGAAATTGTCATCGTAGGTGCATGTCCACTGTGAGAGACATAATCTAAAAAAAAATCCAGAAATCACAATATATGATTTTTAACTATTTATTTGTATGATACAGTTGCAAATAAGTATTGAACACCTGTCTATCAGCTAGAATTCTGACCCTCAAGACCTGTTAGTCTGCCTTTAAATGTCCCCCTCCACTCCATTTACTATCCTAAATTAGATGCACCTGTTTGAGGTCGTTAGCTGCATAAAGACACCTGTCCACCCCATACAATCAGTAAGAATCCAACTACTACATGGCCAAGACCAAAGAGCTGTCCAAGACACTAGAGACTAAATTGTACACCTCCACAAGGCTGGAAAGGGCTACGGGGAAATTGCCAAGCAGCTTGGTGAAAAAAGGTCCACTGTTTGGAGCAATCATTAGAAAATGGAAGAAGCTAAACATGACTGTCAGTCTCCCGCGGACTGGGGCTCCATGCAAGATCTCACCTCGTGGGGTCTCAATGATCCTAAGAAGGTGAAAATCAGCCCAGAACTACACGGGAGGAGCTGGTCAATGACCTGAAAGAGCTGGACCACCGTTTCCAAGGTTACTGTTGGTAATACACTAAGACGTCATGGTTTGAAATCATGCATGGCACGGAAGGTTCCCCTGCTTAAACCAGCTCATGTCAAGGCCCGTCTTAAGTTTGCCAATGACCATTTGGATGATCCAGAGGAGTCATGGGAGAAAGTCATGTGTCAGATGAGACCAAAATAGAACTTTTGGTCATAATTCCACTAACCGTGTTTGGAGGAAGAAGAATGATGAGTACCATCCCAAGAACACCATCCCTACTGTGAAGCATGGGGGTGGTAGCATCATGCTTTGGGGGTGTTTTTCTGCACATGGGACAGGGCGACTGCACTGTATTAAGGAGAGGATGACCGGGCCATGTATTGCGAGATTTTGGGGAAATTCCTCCTTCCCTCAGTTAGAGCATTGAAGATGGGTCGAGGCTGGGTCTTCCAACATGGCAATGACCCGAGCACACAGCCAGGATAACCAAGGAGTGGCTCTGTAAGAAGCATATCAAGGTTCTGGCGTGGCCTAGCCAGTCTCCAGACCTAAACCCAATAGAGAATCTTTGGAGGGAGCTCAAACTCCGTGTTTCTCAGCGACAGCCCAGAAACCTGACTGATCTAGAGAAGATCTGTGTGGAGGAGTGGGCCAAAATCCCTCCTGCAGTGTGTGCAAACCTGTGAAAAACTACAGGAATCCAACTCTCTCTCTCACAAATTAACTTTGGACTATATATAATACATATAATATTGTAATATCATACTTATTTGCAGCTGTATCATACAAATAAATAGTTAAAAAATCATACATTGTGATTTCCTGATTTTTTTTTTTAGATTATGTCTCTCACAGTGGACATGCACCTACGATGACAATTTCAGACCCCTCCATGATTTCTAAGTGGGAGAACTTGCAGGGTGTTCAAATACTTATTTTCCTCACTGTAATACCTATAATATTATAATATCATAACTTGAAAGGGCCCCCCCACCCTCCCCAGGAGGCCCCCGGGGGCCGACTGCACCAAACATGTCAGTGTAGGTCTCTCCAATAATAACTTCAAGGGCCCGCCCAAGGGGGTTGAGAGTCGTGATTGTACGGCCTCTGCGGGTCTTCTGGATGAGTTTGAAGCTGATGGGAGCTTAAATGACCGTATACTTACATTAAAGATTTTCACAACTACAAACCGGGTCTCTTCCCATTGAAAAACAGATGAAGTTGGTCCCCAGCGGCCTCCTGACCTTTGAAAACTCATTTAACTCTTTGCTGCATAATTTCGATGTTGGGCTCCTCATCTAATACAAATATTGTGGGTTTTTTATTCCTGTAAATGTACCAAAATTGCAGCAACATTACATTACAGTGTTTCACAGCTCGAAGGTTGGTCTTTTCCCATTGAAATACATATGAAGTTGGTCCTCAGCGGTAATGTAGTCAGAGTTGTCTTAATATATTTAATGTTTTGTTAAAATTTCGAATGAATCATAATTAATTAACTATTGGGGCTTTTTTTTTTTTAATGGGCCCCAGCCCCCAGCCCACAAAAAGTTTTGTCCGCCCCTGCAGCCAGCAGAGCTGAGGGCGTCGTCAATTAGTGAACGTGCAGCAGCCGCGCAGGTGGATCAAAGAGATCAGTGAGGACGAGGGGAGAGCAGGCATCAGAGACAGGACAGAGAAAGCATGGGATCGCAGGTGTTTGAGGCAGAACTGGATTCTGAGGTAAGAAACAAAAGAAATTCCGGTGTATTAGCTTACAGGGACTGACTTTGTGTTGTGTTAGTGACTGTTTATCGAAGTAAATTCAGGGAATTCAGAATCAAAGCACCTCTGCAGGTTCATTTGTGTGGTTATAGTGTCATTTAACACAATAATCGAAATTAAAACAGTAGTTAATTGTTTTACAAGTCATTTTCACCGTGGTTTTCACCGTGTACGGGTCGTTTGCAAGTCATTTAACATATGAATGCACTTAATTGTTTTACAAATTATTTTCGCGGAGATTTGGGGCTTTAACGCGTTACGTCATTTTCCTGGGAGATTCAGCAAGCCATTTTGCGCAGGTGGATCAAAGAGACGGGGAGGGGAGAGCAGTCAGAATTGAGAAAGCGTAACGCGTTACGTCATTTTCCCGGGAGATTCAGCAAGCCATTTAACACATGAATGCAAATGAATGGTGTACACTTTATTTTTGTAATGAAGTCAGGATGAACATATTCTCAGTCATTGCATCATGTCAATAAAATTGGAATTAAAATGGAATTCAACATGCTATCGTTTCCCCAATTAGAACATTCTTAACACATTGGGACCTTTGAATTAACGTGAAAAGTATGAAATGCATCAAAATAACGTTTGATATGACATGAATTATTTCATATATCTGAAAAAAAAATGTTCTACTGTTGTGCTTTTTGTTTCCGTGTACAGAGAGGGAACATAGATGGGGATGAACCAGCCTGATGTCTGACTTCCACCCCCAAACGAAAAGTCTGCAAAGTACGTGAACAGGTCTGCAACAAAATCGAATGCATTTTTGTGTCTATTTTGGTGAACTCAAATGGCAGTTTATAGCATTAGAGGCCCACACCTAGAAGGCGGCTCTTTTACCATTGAAATACATACAAAGTTGGGTCTTTCATTAAATAACCGCCCAATTGAGTAGTCCTCTGCGATTCAGGCCTGATGCACAATTGCGCCGTGGTGGTGCACGCCGCGTGAGCTGTGTACAGGCCTTTTTGACCTTTAGATTACAGGGACCCACACCTGGAAACTGGGTTTAGGTATGTGTTGGTCCATGAAAATGTTTATATATATTCTACATGAGTAATTTGAGCTCTGGATTTAGATCACTGCATTAGTTTGAATATACTGTATTTTACTTAAGACTATACTTGTATTTAATGAGCTGTGGAAAGGCCTTTTGAACTTTTAGATTACACGGACCCACATCTAGAAACTGGATTTAGGTAGGGGTGTGTGTGTGTGTGTGTGTGTGTGTGTGTGTGTGCGCATTGCATAAAGTGGTCTTCCTCTGCTTTTACAGATACCGCCACCGCTTCCTCTTCTTCCTCCTCTTCGTCCTCCTCGTCCTCTGCGGTCCTGGGTGTCTGCCACAAACAAACCTGCCAGCGAGGCCACGTCCCCGTCCGCAGCTGAGCCGTTTGCCAGTTTCTCCCCCGGAGTTCCACTAGCAGCGCATTTAGGCTTTTTCCGCCTATTTTCACCCCTTCTGGCACCATATTCGTAATATATTTGACGAATGCAACAGCATCTGTCATGTAGCTTCTTATTGTCGTCGGTTTGAAGTTTGGCTCAGACGGTTTGGGCTGTATATCTTGAAATACGAAAATATCAATTTAGATCACGTCTTCTACTCTTTTAGACATTGATAGTCCTCACGATTTGTACTTACTTCCTGATCCGATCGTAGTCCTTCAGAAAGAGAAGGTTTCTCCGCGTGGGATTGCTTCCTTCCGTGTGCTTCCTTGAACTCCTCCGCCAGTTTGACTTAAAACGGAACATACTTTTACAACACAAGTGTACGAAAAAAGCCACAAAATTAGGAAACTAATAAATAAGCAGAAAAAAAACGTACTTTGATATTGACATGATGGTTGTATTTACCATATTGCGGCGCTTTCGATGGTGAAATGGGGCTCGTGCCTCCTGTATTTCACTGCCTGAAATTGAAAAGAGAAAATGAGCTTAGTTTGTCACATATATTGCGCTGCGCTGCATTTTTTTCCATGCCATGTTTGGATGGTGAAAGACCCATCGGGGCCGCATTAATGTAAGAAACTCAGTTGAGCTCTAGTCGGCTTCAAATAATGAAAATGTAATATCAGAATCGGAGGAATGACGCAATGCTCGCAGTTTCTCGACTGGCCGATGAGTGCAACTGTTTAAGTTCATCATTCCGGTCTACTTCGGACTCCAGCGGCCCCCTTTCCCACCTTCACCTCGGCAGCAAGGATCTCGCAGTTCTTGCTGCCGAGGGACGGGCTCCTCGGAACCGGCTTGTTCCTTCTAAACAACTTTGTGCTCGACGTATGGCAGGCAGGTTTGTTCAAGGGTGTCGAACTGGCGGAAGGATGGGCGGACAGCTCGGCGGAGGATGGGGCTTCATCTGTGGTCTGGACGCACTCAGCAAAGCCAGTTCTCTCGCAAAGTGGCGGTCCTCCTGTGTCCCGGTCCTCTACCTCCTCTGTGGCTCTGTGGTCCTGGGCGCGTCTGCTTCTGTCTCACTGGTCTCGACGGCACGACACTCATCGACCGGTCGAGAAACTGTGAGTATTGCGTCATTCCTCCGATTCTGATATTGGATTTGAATTATTTGGGAAGGTGCCAGAAGATTAGGCTTTGGGATTCATGATACCACGGTCTCTGTGAGTCTTCTGGTTAAGTCTGAAGCCGATTAGAGCTCAGCGTCTTACAGTAAAGGGTCACGGAGCTATAAGTTGTGCCATTTCCCATTAAGCTACTCGTGAAGTTGTCCAAGTAATGAAGGGTTGTTTTAGGTGTCCAAAAATGGTGTTTGGGTTAGTTAAAATACATCTTTACCAATTAACAATTGTTTTATTTATTTCCCACAGCGAGGACAGTTTTCATGTGCCAGTCCCTCCTGGTGTAAGAGCGCTCACATTTAACAAATCTGAACATTCAAGCAGGATGAGCCTAATGAACAGCAATATATTTGAGCTCTTATTTGTATTTGTTTTTATTTTTCCAGGTGCAGAAGGACTTCAGCAGTCCGGGGACGGCGGAGGTGCTCGCAAAGCGCGTCGACACACCCTCGGCGTCCTCCGACAGACCCTTCGCGTCTGCGCTTTCTTCCAACGGACCCCTCTCCTCGGCCTCCCCTTGGCCGCCTGGCAGCTCGGGGGATCCCACCGACTGCAACGCTTTACCTAAAGCGCTAACAAACATAAATGAATACACCTTAATGACTTAGGCGAGTCTTTTGTCTATGTACTTTTTCTTAACTGTTTCCGATTACCACGTATGGTTAAGGTGTACTCAAAAAGAGCCGTCTGGTGGAAAACCATCCGACACGCACTCCCAACTGTTTACCCTGGAGAGAAAATAAATTAAAAAGAAAACCATGACATTGACAATGTTTGACAACACGCGACTCATGTCAAAACACATTCATTCAGACTGACAATTCACACAGTGAAATCAACACTAAAAAAAAGAATAAAAATACATAGTTTTTTTTCTCATTGCGAGTAATTTTCTATATTGTGACATTTTGTGATGAAGAATTCCGTCTCACCATGCTTCCTCTCACTACAGACAAAATTAATTTTTTTTCACATTGTTTCTCTTATCAACTGTTTTTCACATTGTTTCTCTTATCAACTGTTATGCTCTGTGTCATGAGCACACTGAAGCAAATTCCTAGCAACCTGCGCTGAGTTGTATGGCAATAAAGTATTGAATCTTGAATCTTTTTCTTGTACTCTGTTTTTTCTTCTTTTTTTTTCAAATACAATATGAATTCAGTTGATTGGTGTGGAGGACAATTCTAGCCTTGTGGATAGACAACTTTATCCATAGACATTACAACAGATGCAGATGCAAAGAATAATTGATTTGGACTGAGAGCTAATGACTAAAGTGCTTTAAATTGTTTCAGTTTTGGTCAGTAAGAGTTGTTGTGCTTCATAACTACTGCATCATAGTGTTAGCCCAAAACAATCTAAATTATAAAAAAACAAACAAAAAAACCTGCTTCCGGTTAAGTTTGAAGCAGATTGTAGATCAAATGACTGAAATGGAACGGCCCCACAACTACTAACCGGGTCTCTTCCAATTGAAATACATATAAGGTCACTGCCGCCGTCAAGGAGATTCTGCTGCTGCTGCCACCGTTCAGGAAAGTCAATCACCGTCCTGTGGAAGACGATCAAATGACAGTTTCTTTCATTATAGTTTCACAACTAACTGAAGGAGTGTATTTGCCCTGTAAGCAGCCAGCATTCTCAATGACATTAAATATAAAATATATTTATATAAATTTTATAAATATAAAACTATAAAAAAGAACTGGCTTTAGGAAGGTGCTAGCAGGTTGGGGCTAGGGATTCACGGTCTTACTGCCTCTGTGAGTCTTCTGGTTAAGTTTAAAGCTGTTTGGAGTTCAAATGAGAGTTTCTAACGTTAAAGAGTTTGACACCTGTCAGTTGGGTCTCTCGCCATTAAAATACATACAACGTTGGTCCCCAGTGTTTTTAGTTAAATAAAATAAAGTAAAATAAAGTGGTAAAGTAGTCAGAGTTGTCTTAATATATTTAATGTTTTGTTAAAATGTCATACAAATAATAATTAGTTAACTATTTGGCCATTTTTTTTTAAATGGGCCTCATCCCCCACAATTCTTTGTACGCACCTGCAGCCAATTGAACCCTACTGCACGTGGGACCTACCAATTAAAAGGCTCATGCAGGTGGGTGAAGGGGGAGGGTTCAGTGAGAGGGTAGAGCAGTTGCTGATAGGAAAGGAGACAGGAGACAGCGTGATTTGGACAGCTTTGGAGCAGATCTTGATTTTTGAGGTAAGAAACAACACAAATTACTTTTTCTAACTTACAGTTACTGACTTAGTGTTGTGTTAGTTGTTGTTTGTTGAAGTAATTTCAGTAATTTCAGAAATAAAGCACTTTTGCAGGTTCCTGTAATTTTTCACAACTTTTTTGGTTTGTTAAAATGTCATTTAACACATTAGTCGAAATTAAGAAGTACTTAATTGTTTAACAAGTCATTTTCACGTCGTGTGTGGGTCGTTTGAAAGTCATTTAACACAGTAATTTTCACGTCGTGTGTGGGTCGTTTGAGAGTCATTTAACACAGTAATGCAAATTAAGAAGTACTTATTTGTTTAACAAGTCATTTTTGCTGAGGTAGTTGTTTTTCGACGTGGTTTAAGGGTTTTGATGTTCTCCTGGGAGTTTAAGCCAGACATTTAACACAATACGTCATTTTCCCGGGAAATTAAACAAGCCATTTAACACATGAATGCAATTTATTGATACTTAATGGTGTAAATGTTTGTTCGTTTGTTTTTAAAGGGTTTGATGTGGTTAACACTGTTAATGAAGTCATGATTAACATATTTACAAACATTGCATCACAAATGAAATTGCAATTTAAAATGGAATGTAACATGTTTCCCAGTTAAGAACATTCTTAACACATTGGGACCATTTGAATTAAAATGAAGTATGAGATACATCAATTTTAATCGTCCTAATTTGATACAACCTAATTAATTCATATATTTAAAAAAAACAAAATGTTCTATTGTGCTTTTTGTTTCCATGTACAGAGAGTGAGAGTTGCAGAGTGTGAGTTGTGGAGTGAGAGTGCACAGATTGAGTTGCGGTGTGAGTTGTGGAGTAACAGTTGTGGCGTGAGAGTGCACAGATTGAGTTGCAATGGACGGGGATGAGCCAGTCTCAACCCGCCAACCAAAAGGGAAAATGGGACACAAATGTCCAATGTGTGGGCTGGAGTATGCAGACTTGATGCAGCACCTGAAACTAGGTGAACATGTGATGAACAGAACAGAACTGGACCTTCTCTGCAAGCTATCACACAGACAGTAAGTGTCTTATCTAATGTATTTAATTTATTCATTGGTTTATCTTTATAACTTGGCCTTTTTGAGGCCTTTTTTATTTTATTTTTATATATTTTTTTTTTTAAATAACGGGCCAATTAATAAGTCCTAAATGGATTCATGGCTTCAATATGGGTTTGAAATTCATTACTATCTCTGAGTCCTCTGGTTGAGTTTGAAGCTGATTGGAGCACAAATGAGTTTCTTACATTAAAGTTTTTCACAGCTAGTAGCTGGGTCTTTTCCCATTGAAATACATATGAAGTTGGTTCCCAGCGGCCTCCTGACCTTTGGAAGCTCATTTAACTCTTTGCTGCATAATTTTGATGTTGGGCACCTCATCTAATAAAAATATTTTGGGTTTTTTTTCCTATAAATGTACCAGAATTGCAGCAACATTACATTAGAGTTTCACAGCTAGAAGCTGGTTTTTTTTTACCCCATTGAAATGCATATGAAGTTGGGCCTTGGTTTCATGTTTTGTGTTGGTTTTCCATTTCCTGTTGTATTTTGAATCTGTTCTCTTCAGTCATGTCTTGTTTTTACTTCATGCCTTGTGTTTTCCCCTCCGTGATGTATTTCACCTGTTCCTGCTTATTACACTCACGGTTTTATTTTTATTTATTGCTAAACTTCCTATACCCCAAAAGTGTAGGCAGTCAATATTTTTCACTCTACTTCTACAGCTTCACCGCCAGCCTGGATTGCCCGGTCCGACTGTGCGAGTCCAAGAAAATCACCAGGCTGGACAAGCACCTGCAGAGAGTCCACAAGCTGGGGGTAAGAATTGGACATTAGTCCAATGTGTGGTTTTTGTGTCTTGGTGAGGCCATTCCAGATTCGTAAATGCAGCTCTAGAATGAAATTGGTTTTTACCTGAAAGGGACTCGCATGTAGAATCTGGGTTATTTGGTAAATCCAATGGGTTGGATATCTTTGAAAATTAAAAGAATACTCCTCATTGTGAAACGTGCTATATTGAATTTAATCCTGCACCTTGCCTACAAACTTTGCTTGATGCTAAAAGTAAATAAAATACTGACAATAGTAGAATATATTAAAACAAAATCCTCCCACTTTAGACACACTAAAATGTTTAACTTTCATATTTTCAGAATGAAATGGTGACATTGTATGTTCAGAAGGCAAAGGACCGCTACATTTCGAGAGAACTGGCATTGCTGAGGGCGTCCAAACCCCACCCGCCGATGGTATCCCATCTCGGTGAGGTTGATGACGGTGCTATAGAAGAGGGGATCAGGAGGAAGCTCGGGGACCCTTCCTCAGTCCCGCCTGCCACTGAGGTCACGGCCCGATGCCCAGCTAAGACATCTGCACCTCGTTCAACCAGCGTGGCCCCGTCCAAGGCCCGACCTGCCACCAATAGGTCTGCGCCCGTTTCCGCCCGTGTGACATCTGCACCTCGTTCTACCAGCGTGACCCCGTCCAAGGCCCGATCTGCCGCTGACCTGTCCACGCCTCGTTCCGCCCGTGTGATGTCTGCCCCTCGTTCCGCCCAGGCCCCACCTGCCGCTGACCCGTCTGCCCTTCGTACCGCCCGTATCACACCTTTGAATGAACCTGCCTGTGATGACGTAGACCCATCCTCCGCCGAACGGTCCGACAGTCCGTCCACCACTGTGACACCATCGAACGACGATGCCTGTGAGGACGTAGACCCATCCTCCGCCGAGCGGTCCGACACTCCGTCCACCAGTGTGACACCGTTTAACGAACCTGCCAGCTGTTCACCGAGAAGGACGTTGTTTAGAAGAAACAAGCCGCTTCCAAGGACTCCATCTGCCCACTGCAAGAACTGTGTGATCCTTGCTGCAGAGCTGAAGGTGACGAAAGAGCTTCTGGAATCCGAATTAGACCGGAATGATGAACTGAAACAGTTGCACTCATCAGCCAATCGAGGAAAGGTGAGCATTGTGTTATTCCTCTGATTCTGATGTTACATTTTCCGTATTTGGAAAGTTGCTAGAAGGTTAGGCAGTCTTCTGGTTAAGTTTGAAGATGATTGGAGTTCAACTGAGTTTCTTGTATTAAAGGGTCCCGATGCTAGAAGTTGGGTCTTTCACCACTGAAACGCGGGATTGATAAAATGCAGTGCACTGCAATATGTCACATAGTAAGCTCATATTCTCAAATTCCAGGCAGTGAAGTACAGGAGGCACAAGCCCTATTCGCCATCGAAATCGCCAAAATATGGTAAACGTAACAATCCTGTCAATGTCAAACTACTTGATTATATTTTTTTTTCCCTTAGTTTCATAATTTTGGGGCTTTTGTTTTGTAGACTTGTGTGTTGTAAAAGTGTGTTCTTGTGACGATAGTTAAACTGGTGGAGGAGTTCAAGGATTACACGGAAGGAAGCAATCCCACGCGGAAAATGAAGGAGAATGCCCGCCAGCGAGCTAACCACGTCCTGCAGTTTCTGACGTT
This sequence comes from Sander lucioperca, assembly GCF_008315115.2. Taxonomy (NCBI): domain Eukaryota; kingdom Metazoa; phylum Chordata; class Actinopteri; order Perciformes; family Percidae; genus Sander; species Sander lucioperca. The sequence goes on from NC_050179.1 coordinate 10,696, forward strand.
CATGTCCGAGCCTGTTATGCCACACATGAACCTTCTCTTTCTAAAGGACCACGGTCTGATCAGGAAGTAAGTACAAATTGTAAAGACTATCAATGTCTAAAAGAGTAGAAGACGTGACCTAATTGATATTTTTGTATTTCAAGATTTGCAGCCAAACTGTGTGATCAAGGCTTGAAACCAACGACAGTAAGAAGCTACCTGATGGATGTGGTCGCCTTTGTGAAGTACATTATGTGTATGCCGCCAGAAGGGGTGAAAATAGGCGTAAAAAGCCTAAATGCGCTCCTTGTGGAACTTCGGGCGAGGGTGAGGGACGTGTCCAGAGCTGTGGTAGGGCAACAGCTGGCTCAGCGCCGCAAAAAGTCCAGTAAGGTCACACCCCCCCCCCCTTCTCTCTATTTGTTGACAAATCAGAAAACGCAGAACACGTGAATAATAAATTCTTTCAATTTTCAGGGCAACTGGTGAAAGCGACTAAACATGCGTGGTTTATTCAGAACGCACCAACAAGGATTACTACTGCACTCGGTAAGAATCACTGATCACTGCAGTACTTAAGATTTATATTATACACGTGAACACTGGGGAGTCCTGCTGATCTAATGTGATAGGGACTCACACCTAGAAACTGGGTTTATGCATGTTCAATAAGTGTGTATATATTCTACTGAAGTAATTTGAGCTCTGGATTAAGATCACTGCTCACTGCAGTAGTTTGAATATAATGTGTGTTTTACTTAAGACTATATTATACACTTTACCTGTGGTCAGGCCTGCTGATCTAACGTGATAGGGACTCGGACCTAGAAACTGGGTTTAGGTATGTGTTGGTCCATAAATGTGTGTGTATGTATATATTCTACTGAAGTAATTTGAGCTCTGGATTAAGATCACTGCTCACTGCAGTAGTTTGAATATAATGTGTGTTTTACTTAAGACTATATTATACACTTTACCTGTGGTCAGGCCTGCTGATCTAACGTGATAGGGACTCGGACCTAGAAACTGGGTTTAGGTATGTGTTGGTCCATAAATGTGTGTGTATGTATATATTCTACTGAAGTAATTTGAGCTCTGGATTAAGATCACTGCTCACTGCAGTAGTTTGAATATAATGTGTGTTTTACTTAAGACTATATTATACACTTTACCTGTGGTCAGGCCTGCTGATCTAACGTGATAGGGACTCGGACCTAGAAACTGGGTTTAGGTATGTGCTGGTCCATAAAAGTTTGTCTATGTTCTACAGAATCTTTCATTGAAATGATAATGGTGAGTCCTGAGCTTAAACATTCACCATTGCTGGTTCTTTACCACATCACTGGGCTAATATTGAGGCTTGTCTTTACATCACGGGGTCTTGCATGTTGAAACTGGCTCTGGCTGGATTCTGTAAAGTGACTTGAGACAATCCCACTTGTTAAAAAAATAAATAACAAATGCACTATATAGATAAAATGTTGGGTTTTGGTGTAGTGGTGATGGCGCTAGGCTTTGGTTTGTGGGTATGGGAAGTCCGTAGCTAAAGGACTTGACCATTGCATGAAGTGGTCTTCCTGTGCTTTTACAGATTCTCTAGAGAAAAAACCCGAGGATAAGAAGAGGCAGAGGATGTTTTTCGGGCTCCTGAGTGGCTACATCGTGGCGGTGACTGGGCACAGAAAAGGAGTCTTGCTAAATATGACGCGGAAAGAGGTCAAAGAGGCGGACAAATTGAAAAATGGCAGTCGCATCATACGGGTAAGTACAACAATGCTGACTGCAAAGTTCATTGTATGTTTATTGAGTCGCTCTGAGAGAAATGTCATTTTTTTGATATTATAGGTGGAACAGCACAAAACCGTTCGCTACTTCGGCCAGGCGGCCGTACCGCTGGAAAAAAAAGAGTACGTCTGGTTCCTCAGATATAACTGTCTCCGGTCTCGCATTGAGGGAGGACTAGAAGCGGCAACCTTCTTCCACACTTCCAGTGGCTCGGAGTGCCAAAAGCTTCCAGAGTACTTTAAGGAGGCGTGGGAGTCGTTGGAGTTGGGAAAGGCCCCGAGCTTCAACCTCCTCCGTTCCTCTGTGGCTACTTATGTGAGACAACTTCTAATCTAGTTTTTCTTATATGCAATAATGTGTGGTGAAATGTGGCATGCATTTTAGTCCTGTGTGTTTTCTGTTTTACATTTTTCATTCCTCTAGACAAAGAGGCAACTGGGCTCGAAGGAATACAAACGAGTGGCGGCCTTCATGTGTCATGATGAGAACACTGCCAAGAAGTTTTATCATGGTTCGTTAAATCTAATCGTAATTGTGATTGTAATCCAATGCAGTTTGGTTAAATTCAGCTGATGTTTCCACGCAGTCTGCTAGCTGTAGGTTTCTATATGCACTGAAAAAGCATCACTTACTTTCCGTTTACTATGTTCAACATCTATTCATTTTTCCATTGCTTTCCACAGCGGATGACCCAGCGGCCGAGGTCTTCAGAAGCAGAAATTTATCCATGACAGCAATCAGCACTTACGCTGTCAAGAAAGGTGAAGAAGCAGCCACAGAGGAGGAGGTTGAGGACGGGGACGAGGTAGAGGACAGTGATGTGGACGAGGACGAGGAGGAGGAGGAGGAGGAAGAAGAAGAAGAAGAAGAAGAAGAAGAAGTAGTAGTAATAAAGGAACGGGACACAGAGGATGAGGTAGATGACCGGGACATGGAAGAAGAAGTAGTAGTAATAAAGGAACAGGACACAGAGGATGAGGTAGATGACTGGGACATAGAAGAAGAAGAAGTAGTAAAGGAACGGGACACAGAGGATGAGGTAGATGACCGGGACATGGAGGAGGAGGAAGAAGTAGTATTAGTCGAGGAACGCGACACCGAGGATGAGGTAGAGGACCAGGACATGGAGCGGCCCTCTACGTCTGAAGCGCAACAGAAAGACCCTTCAAAACCTTCCGTCCCTGGAAAGCATCCCTCTGAAGCGCAACAGAAAGACCCTTCAAAACCTTCCGTCCCCGGAAAGCGGCCCTCTGAAGCGAAACAGAGAGACTCGTCAAAACCTTCCGTCCCCGGAAAGCGGCCCTCTGAAGCGCAACAGAGAGACTCGTCAAAACCTTCCGTCCCCGGAAAGCGGCCCTCTGAAGTGCAACAGAGAGACTCGTCAAAACCTTCCGTCCCCGGAAAGCGGCCCTCTGAAGCGAAACAGAGAGACTCGTCAAAACCTTCCGTCCCCGGAAAGCGGCCCTCTGAAGCGCAACAGAGAGACTCGTCAAAACCTTCCGTCCCCGGAAAGCGGCCCTCTGAAGCGCAACAGAGAGACTCGTCAAAACCTTCCGTCCCCGGAAAGCGGCCCTCTGAAGCGCAACAGAGAGACTCGTCAATACCTTCCGTCCCCGGAAAGCGGCCCTCTGAAGCGCAACAGAGAGACTCGTCAAAACCTTCCGTCCCCGGAAAGCGGCCCTCTGAAGCGCAACAGAGAGACTCGTCAAAACCTTCCGTCCCCGGAAAGCGGCCCTCTGAAGCGCAACAGAGTGACTCGTCAAAACCTTCCGTCCCCGGAAAGCGGCCCTCTGAAGCGCAACAGAGAGACTCGTCAAAACCTTCCGTCCCCGGAAAGCGGCCCTCTGAAGCGCAACAGAGAGACTCGTCAAAACCTTCCGTCCATGGAAAGCGGCCCTATGAAGCGCAACAGAAAGACTCGTCAAAACCTTCCGTCCCCGGAAAGCGGCCCTCTGAAGCGCAACAGAAAGACTCGTCAAAACCTTCCGTCCATGGAAAGCGGCCCTCTGAAGCGCAACAGAAAGACTCGTCAAAACCTTCCGTCCCCGGAAAGCGGCCCTCTGAAGCGCAACAGAAAGACTCGTCAAAACCTTCCGTCCATGGAAAGCGGCCCTCTGAAGCGCAACAGAAAGACTCGTCAAAACCTTCCGTCCATGGAAAGCGGCCCTCTGAAGCGCAACAGAAAGACTCGTCAAAACCTTCCGTCCCCGGAAAGCGGCCCTCTGAAGCGCAACAGAAAGACTCGTCAAAACCTTCCGTCCCCGGAAAGCGGCCCTCTGAAGCGCAACAGAAAGACTCGTCAAAACCTTCCGTCCCCGGAAAGCGGCCCTCTGAAGCGCAACAGAAAGACCCGTCAAAACCTTCCGTCCCCAGAAAGCGGCCCTATGAAGCGCAACAGAGAGACTCGTCAAAACCTCTCCCTAAAAAGCTGAAAAGGGGCGGAAAATGCCCCTTCAAAACAAATAGGGTAAGGGTGCCCTTAGAACCACACATTTCCACACAGTAATATCTTTCAATCGAAAATTGACGACATGTACTCTGTATTTATCTAGGAAGTGCCATCAGAACGGGAGGAAGAAAGGCCCCTTCAAATGAAGAGAAAACGAGAAGTGAGTTATTTTCAGTTCATTCACACATCTTTTAATTTTCCTTTTTTATTAAATTAATGAAAAACCATTGATCTTTTCCAATTATGGGATTGGGTCCTATCATCAGTTTCAACACTCTACATGTTGGTGGTATTTGTCTAATTTATCTTTGCCTTTTCTAGGAGGTCATGTCGAGCACCAATGAGACAGAGGATCAAAGACAACTCGCAGTCCCTGGCACCCTGGTTTATCTGAGTCCTGTGAAAGTGGAAACACCGGTTGTGAGTATAATTTACCAAATTTGTATACAAATAACAAACAGTGAAGAAACTAATATTGCGGAGATTGGATATGTATCATTGTGTACGTCTCTTTGAGTCTTCTGGGTTAAGTTTGGCAGCTGATTGGAGCTCAAATGAGTTTCTATCATTAAAGAGTCCCACACGTAGCAGTTGGATCTTTTACAATGGTAATACATATGAAGTTGGGTCTCCACGTAAGTAAGGGTTAGAGTAAGATCAATTTGGGATTCATTGTGTTATGGCCTCTGAGTCTTTGGGTTAATTTTGAAGCTGATTTGGAGCTCAAATGACATTTTATTACATTAAAGGGTCCCAATGGTAGAAGCTGGGTCTTTTCCCATTGAACCAATTATGAAGTTGCCTGTTTAATAAATGAAGGGTGTTTAAGGTGTCCAAAAATCTAAATCACTTATCATTGTTTGGGTTAGTTAAACTATATCTTTACCATTTCTTTAACAATTCTTTGATTTATTTCCCACAGAACGACAGATTTCCTGTGGCAGTCCATCCTGATGTAAGAGCACTCCCATTTAACAAATCTGAACATTCAAGCAGGATGAGCTACATGAACAGCAATATATTTGAGTTCTTATTTTGTATTTGTTTGTTTTTATTTTTCCAGGTGCAGAAGGCCTTTGTTAGTCCGGGGACAGCGAAGATGCTCAGACAGCACACACAGAGCATAACCGTGGATAAGAGAAACAATGTGAGGAGGATGATTTTCCATCAGACGGCTCTTTTTCAGTGCCCCTTACCCGGTAATTGGAAACAGTTGTAACAAGTACATCGACAAAGAGTTGACTAAGTCATTGAGGTGTATTCATTTGTTTGATACAGTTTCAGGTGAAGTGGTATCCCCTGAGCTGCCAGGTGGCCAAGAGGAGGTCGCTGAGGTCACTGAATCCAAGGGTGCTGAGTCCACTGAGTCCGAGGTCACTGAGTCCAAGGGTGCAGAGTCCGAGGTCGCTGAGGCAGAGTCCGAGGTCGCTGACGCAGAGGTCGAGGCGGCAGAATCCAAGGCGGAGGCGGCAGAGTCCAAGGAGGCAGAGGTCGAGGCAGCGGAGGAGGCAGAGGTAGAGGCGGCAGAGTCCGAGGAGGCGGAGGAGGCAGAGGTAGAGGCGGCAGAGTCCGAGGAGGCGGAGGAGGCAGAGGTAGAGGCGGCAGAGTCCGAGGAGGCGGAGGAGGCAGAGGTAGAGGCGGCAGAGTCCGAGGAGGCGGAGGAGGCAGAGGTAGAGGCGGCAGAGTCCGAGGAGGCGGAGGAGGCAGAGGTCGAGGCGGCAGAGTCCGAGGAGGCGGAGGAGGCAGAGGTAGAGGCGGCAGAGTCCGAGGAGGCAGAGGAGGCAGAGGTAGAGGCGGCAGAGTCCGAGGCAGCGGAGGAGGCAGAGGTAGAGGCGGCAGAGTCCGAGGAGGCGGAGGAGGCAGAGGTAGAGGCGGCAGAGTCCGAGGAGGCGGAGGAGGCAGAGGTAGAGGCGGCAGAGTCCACGGAGGAGGCAGAGGTAGAGCTAGAGGCGGAGCCCGAGGAGGTCGCAGAGTCCGAGCCCGAGGAGGTCGCAGAGTCCGAGCCCGAGGAGGTCGCAGAGTCCGAGCCCGAGGAGGTCGCAGAGTCCGAGCCCGAGGAGGTCGCAGAGTCCGAGCCCGAGGAGGTCGCAGAGTCCGAGGATGTGCATGAAAGTTCAGATTTTGAACTGCCAGCTGGCCAAGAGGAGGCTGAGAAGAAGGGTATTTTGCATTGACACTTTAAAGCTTGTGTTTGATTTTAAATGTTTAAAGCCTTGTTCAATAAACATTTTGAATGTAAATAAATTGCAGATGCAAAGAATGGTGTTTCTTTTTCAATTGATTTGGAGTGAGAGTGACTAAAGTTCTTTAAATTGGTTCAATTTTGGTCAGTGAGGCTTGTGCTTCATAACTACTGCATCATAGGGTGGTAGCCTAAAACAATCTAAATGAAAAAAACTGCTTCTGGTTAAGTTTGCAGCTGATGTGAGCTCAAATGACCGTTTACTGATGTTAAAGATTTTCACAAATACAAACCGGGTCTCTTCCCATTGAAATACATATGAAGTTGGTCCACAGCGGCCTCCTGACCTTTGGAAACTCATTTAACTCTTTGCTGCATAATTTCAATGTTGGGCTCCTCATCTAATACAAATATTGTGGGTTTTTTATTCCAAAATTGCAGCAACATTACATTAGTGTTTCACAGCTCGAAGGTGGGTCTTTTCCCATTGAAATACATATGAAGTTGGTCCTCAGCGGCCTCCTGCATAAGTTAAATAAAATAAAATGGTAATGTAGCTTCAAAATAGGCAGGCGCGATACAGGGGTGACGTACAATTGAGCCGTGGCAGTTTCGGGGCCTCAGGAGGCCCCCGTAAAGAACTGGCTTTGGGAAGGGGCTAGAAGGCTGGGGGTTGGGAGTCGTGATTGTACGGCCTCTGTGGGTCTACTGGATGAGTTTGAAGCTGATTGGACCTCAATTGACCGTTTACTTACATTAGAGATTTTCACACCTACAAACCGGGTCTCTTCCAATTGAAATACATACGAAGCTGGTCCCCAGCGTCCTCCTGTATAAGTTAAATAAAATAAAATGGTAATGTAGTCAGAGTTGTCTTAATATATTTAATGTTTTGTTAAAATTTCGAATAAATAATTAATTATTAGGCCTTTTTTTTCAATGGGCCCCAGCCCCCAGCCCCCAACATCTTTTGTCCGCCCCTGCAGCCAGCAGAGCTGTGGGCGGCGTCAATTAGAGTGCGTGCAGCGGCTACGCAGGTGGATCAAAGAGATCAGTGAGACGACAGAGAAAGCATGGGATCGCAGAAGTTTGAGGCAGAACTTGATTTTGAGGTAAGAAACAAAAGAAATTCCGTTTTATTAGCTTACAGGGACTGACATTGTCTTGTTTTAGTTGTTTATCTAAGTGATTTCAGGGAATTCGTTTTTTTTCTGTTAGCAAGCCATTTAAACACACTTGCGTCATTTTCCCGGGAGTTTCAGCAAGCCATTTAAACACACTTGCGTCATTTTCCCGGGAGTTTCAGAAAGCCATTTAAACACACTTGCGTCATTTTCCCGGGAGTTTCAGCACGCCATTTAACACATAAATGCAAACGAATGGTGCTTAACGGTGTACACTTTATTTTTCTATGGGTTTTACGTGGTTAACACACTGTTAATGAAGTCAGGATTAAGGTGCGTGCAGCGTTGCGCAGGTACATCAAAGGGAGCAGTGAGGGGGAGGGGAGAGCAGTCATAATTGAAGGATGAACATATTCTCAGCCATATCAATAAAATTGCAATTAAAATGGAATTTAACATGTTATTTTTTCCCATTTAGAACATTCTTAACACATTGGGACCTTTGAATTAACATGAAAAGTATGAAATGCCTAATTTGATATGACATAATTAATTCATATATCTAAAAAATATTCTACTGTTGTGCTTTTTGTTTCCATGTACAGAGAGGGAATATAGATGGGGATGAGCCAGGCTCAAGTCTGACTTCCACCCACAAACGAAAAGTCTGCAAAGTACGTGAACAGGTCTGCAACAAAATCTAATGCATTTTTGTGTCTATATATATTGGGAGCTCAAATGAGTTTCTATCATTCTATCATTTCACACATAGTAGTTGGGTCTTTTACCATTGTAATACATATGAAGTTGGGCCTCCAGAATCTGTTGACCTCCTGTTGAGCTATACAGACAAATCAGGTGTCAGAGCGCCCAGTGAGAAATAAATGAAATGGATTTATTTATCTTTATAACTTGGTCTTAATGGATAGTCGGTTGTAACGTGGAGAGTGGAGGCCGGGGGAGTAACGCAGTCTTTGGTGGAAATCTCAGGGGGTCCCTCAAACAGATTTTCATCAAACCCCTGGGCCAGGACATCATTTACATAATTGTCAATGAGTAGCATTTCCATATTTCCATCTGGTCTCCATGCTTTATCGACCAACACCTTTTCTGGGGCCTGATGAGCGTCGGCATCGGGCGCCTTAACCCGGCGTTCGGTTCATCCCGCGGCGCCAGTTCTGCTTACCAAGTGGCAGGTGCTGGCTCACACTGTCAAACCTGTGCTCCTCCGTCATTTGTTTCCCGTCCTTCCACAGCTTGTGTCCGTTGCTGCCAGAACACCCAGGCACTGGGCTTAGGTATAGTGTAGGTCCATAAAAATGTTTGTTTATATTCTAGATGAGTAATTTGAGCTCTGGATTAACATCACTACTCACTGAATTAGTTTGAATATACTGTGTATTTCACTTAAGACTATAGGCCTTTTGACATTAGATTACAGGGACCGACACCTAGAAACTGGGTTTAGGTGTGTTTGTTTGTGTGTGTGTGTGTAATGCATGAAGTGTTCTTCCTCTGCTTTTACAGATGCCGCCTCATCCTCCTCCTCCTCTTCTTCTTCCTCCTTTTCATCCTCCTCCGTGTCCCGGCCCTCTACCTCCTCCTCCTCCTCCGTGTTCCTTGGTGTCTGCCACGAACAGAGCTGCCGCTGAGGTCGTGACGCCATGCGCTGCCGAGCCATCTGCCCTTCCTTCCGGCAGTGTGACACTCTTGAACAAACCTGCCAGCCGTACACCGAGCGCAAAGTTGTTTAGAAGGAACAAGCCGGTTCCTAGGACTCCGTCCCTCGCCTGCAAGAACTGTCATATCCTTGCTGCTGAGGTGAAGGTGGTGAGAAAACTGCTGGATATCGAAGTAGTCCGGAATGATGAACTTAAGCAGTTGCACTCGTCATCCAGTCGAGAAACTGTGAGCATTGTGTTATTCCTCTGATTCTGATATTACATTGTCATTATTTGGAAAGGTGCTAAAAGCTTAGGCTGTGGGATTCATGATATCACGGTCTCTGTGAGTCTTCTGGTTAAGTTTGAAGCTGATCAACTGAAAGTTTCTTACATTAAAGGGTCCCGATGCTAGAAGTTGGGTCTTTTACCATTGAAACATGAGATTGATGAAATGCAGTGCCCTGCAATGTATGTGTGACTCATTCTCTCTTAAATTTCAGGCTGCAAAGTACAAAAGGCGCAAGCCGCTTTCACTACCGAAATCGTCTCAATATGGTAAATATAACAATCATGCCAATGTCAAATTAATTTTATTCCTTAGTTTCATAATTTTGGGGCTTTTGTTTTGTAGACTATTGTGTTTTGAAAAAAGTATGTTCTTGTATTTTTAGTAAAACTGGTGGAGGAGTTCAAGGAGCACACGGAAGGAAGCAATCCCACGCATAAAATGAGGGAGAATGCCAACCAGCGAGCTAGCCATGTCCTTACCTTCCTGAGGTTTATGTCCCAGCCCGCTGATCCTCATTTGAACCTTCTCTTCTTGAAGGACTACGGTCAGATCAGGAAGTACGTACAAAATTGTAAAGATTATCAATGTCTAAAAGAGTAGAAGACGTGACCTAATTGATATTTTTTTCTATTTCAAGATTTACAGCCCATCTGTCTGAGCGTAACTTGAAACCGATGACGATAAGAAGCTACCTGACGGATGCTGTTGTATTTGTGAAGTACATTATGAGTACGGCGCCAGAAGGGGTGAAAATAGACGTAAAAAGCCTAAATGCGCTACTAGTGGAACTCCGGGCGAGGTTGAGGGACGTGTCGAGGTAGGGCAATGGCTGGCTCGGCGCCGCAGAAAGTCCGGTAAGATCACATCGCCCCACCTCTATTTACTTTAGACTATCTGGGCATGCCTGTAGACTTAACATGATAGGGACCCACACCCAGAAACTGGGTTTAGGTATGTGTTGGTCCATATATGTGTGAATATATTCTACTGAAGTAATTTGCGCTCTGGATTAAGATCACTGCTCACTGCATTAGTTTGAATGTACTGTGTGTTTTACTTAAGACTATATTATATAAAGAAACCCACACCTAGAAACTGGGTTTAACACATCTGAACAGCAAGATGAGCTACATGAACAGCAATATATTGGAGCTCTTATTTTCATTTGTTCTTTATTTTTCCAGGTGCAGAAGGCATGTCCGGGGACAGCGGAGATGCTCACACAGCACACACGGAGCATAACGGTTGATAAGAGAAACAATGTGAGAAGGATGGAGGATGGCTGTCTGAGGACGCGGAGTGTCTGTCGGAGGATGCGGAGGGGCTGTCGGAGAGTCTGTCGGAGATTTGTAGGAGTCTCTCTTCTGTTCCGCTTCAGACGTAGAGGGCAGCTTTCTGGGGAGGGAAGGTTTTGACGAGTCTTTCTGTTGCGCTTCAGAAAGTTCCATTCTCATTGAATGTCCAATTTGAATGTTGTTAATGTATAATAAATTGCAGATGCAATGAAGAATGATGTTTTTCTTGAGTTGGAGTGAGAGTGAATGACTAAAGTGCTTTAAATTGTTTCAATTTTGATCAGTAAGACTTCAGAAGTGCTTCATAACTCCTGCATCATAGGGTGTTAGCCTAAAACAATATAAATAAAAAAAAACTGCTTCTGGTTAAGTTTGAAGCTGATTGGAGCTCAAATGACAGTTTCTGACATTAAAGGGTCTCACACCTTCAAGCCGTGTCTTTTCACAATTGAAATAATTGAGCATTGTGTGACCTTTATAAAACAACGGGCCTATTCAGTAACTACTGATGGATTCATAGCTTCAAAAGAGGCATGTTCACAATTGAGCCGTTGCGGTTTCGGGGACCTGAGTGGCCCCCGTAAAGAACTGGCTTTGGGAAGGGGCTAGAAAGGTGGTGGTTGAGAGTCATGATTGTACGGCATCTGTGGGTCTTCTGGATGAGTTTGAAGCTGATTGGAGCTTAAATGACCCTTTACTTACATTACAGTGTTTCACAGCTCGAAGGTGGGTCTTTTCCCCATTGTAATACATATGAAATTGGTCCTCAGCGGCCTCCTGCATAACTTAAATAAAATAAAATGGTAATGTAGTCAGAGTTGTCTTAATATATTTAATTTTTTGTTAAAATTTCGAATGAATAATAATTAATTAACTATTAGGCCTTTTTTTTTCAATGGGCCCCAGCCCCCAGCCCACAAAAAGTTTTGTCCGCCCCTGCAGCCAGCAGAGCTGTGGGCGTCGTCAATTAGTGAACGTGCAGCAGCTGCGCAGGTGGATCAAAGAGATCAGTGAGACGACCGAGAGAGCGTGGGATCGCAGGTGTTTGAGGCATAACTGGATTCTGAGGTAAGAAACAAAAGAAATTCCGGTTTATTAGCTTACAGGGACTGACTTTGTGTTGTGTTAGTGATTGTTTATCGAAGTAATTTCAGGGAATTCAGAATCAACTGAACTTTTGCAGGTTCATGTAAGATTTCACAACGTTTTAGGGTGGTTATAGTGTCATTTAACACATTAATCGAAATTAAAACAGTAGTTAATTGTTTTACAAGTCATTTTCACCGTGTACGGGTCGTTTGCAAGTCATTTAATACATTAATGCACTTAATTGTTTTACAAGTTATTTTCGCGGGGATTTGGGGCTTTAAAGCGCTACGTCATTTTCCCGGGAGATTCAGCCAGCCATTTTGCGCAGGTGGATCAAAGAGACGGGGAGGGGAGAGCAGTCAGAATTGAGAAAGCGTAGGATCGCAGGTGTTTGAGGCAGAACTTGATTTTGAGGTAAGAAACAAAAGAAACTCCGTTTTACTGCTTACAGGGACTGACTTTGTGTTGTGTTAGTTGTTGTTCGTCAAAGTGATTTCAGGGAATTCAGAAATAAAGCACGTCATTTTCGCGGGAGATTCAGCAAGCTATTTAACACAATACGCCATTTTCCCGGGAGATTCTCCATTACACATGGATGCAAATTAATGGTACTTAATTTTGTACACATTATTTTTATATGGGTTTTACGTGGTTAACACACTGTTAATGAAGTCAGGATGAACATATTCTCAGCCATTGCATCATGTCAATAAAATTGCAACTAAAATGTTGTTATTTCCCAATTATAACATTCTTAACACATTGGGACCTTTGATTTAACATGAAAAGTATGAACTACATCAAATTAACTTGGCCTAATTTGATATAACATAATTAACTATCAAATGAGTTTCTATCAGAGTCTCACACCTAGAAGGTGGGTCCTTTACCATTGAAATACATACAAAGTTGGGTCTTTATTAATAACCGGCCTATTGAGTAGTCTTCTGCGATTCAGGCGTGATGCACAATTGCGCAGTGGTGGTGCACGCCGCATGAGCTGTGGACAGGCCTTCTGACCTCAGATTACAGGGACCCACACCCAGAAACTGGGTTTAGGTATAGTGTTGGTCCATAAAAATGTTTGCTTATTGAGATTTGAACTTCTATATTTTCAAATAGACACAGTGACCTGCTCAATGGATGGCTACGTTGGAAGTCCACTTTCTTTGCTGAGGGAGTACAGACCCAACTCGCTGAAGGTATCCCATCTTGAGGACATCGATGCCGCATCCCATGTTGATGACAGCGATGACGCTGCTGTAGAAGATGGGATCAGGAGGGAGATCCAGGACCCTTCCTTGGACCCACCTGCCATTGAGGCCATGGCCCCATCGGCTGCTGAGCCATTGGCCATTTCTTCCGCCAGCGTGACACTGTCTAACAACCCTGACTGTGAGGTCATGTCCCCGTCTGCCCATCCTTCCACCAGTAAGATTCACTGCTCACTGCATTTGTTTGAATATAATGTTTATTTTACTTAAGAGCATATTGTATACTTGAGCCTCCTGACCTAACATGATAGGGACTCAAACCTTGAAATTGGGTTTAGCAATGTGTTTGTCCATAAAAGTGTGTGTGTATTCTACTGAAATAATTTGAGCTCTGTATTAAGATCAAAGCTCACTGCATTAATTTGAATATACTGTGCATTTGACTGAAGAATATATTATATACTTGAGCTCTGGGCAGACCTAACATTATAGTACTCTCATCTAGAAACTGGGTTTAGGTATGTGTTAGTCTATAAAGGTTTTTTTTGTGTGTGTGTACATTGCATAACATGGTCTTCCTCTGCTTTTACAGATGCACTTGAGCAAAACCCTATAGAGTAAAAAATCCTGAGTGGCGGTAACTGGGGATAAAGTGCTAATGTCCTCCTCGTCCTCCTCTTCTTCCATCTCCATGTCCCTGTCCTCTACATCCTCGTCCTGGTCCTCCACAATGTCCCGGTCCTCTACCCCCTCCTCGTCCTCTGTGGTCCTGGGTGTTGGCCTCTTTCGTTCGGTTGTGCCGTGTGCTCATCGTGACACATGACGGCCGCCACTAGTTTGTATGCCTTTGAAGCATACAAACTCCGACTCTCACGCCTCCTTAAAGTACTTGAGGCAGTCCGAGCCACTGGCAGTGTGAAAGAGTTTCTGCCTCTAGTCCTCCCTCAATGCGAGACCGGAGACAGTTGTATCTGAGGAACCAGGCATTCTCCTTTTTTTGGCAGCGGTATGGCTTCCTGGCCAAAGTAGCGAGCTGTTTTGTGCTGGGAGGAGGTATAGGGCCGGGACATGGAGGAGGACCAGGACACAGTGGAGGACCGCTACATTGTGAGGGGAATCCTTCCACCAGTGTGACATCGTTGGATGAACCTGCCAGTGTCCCCATCCGCAGCTGATCCATTTGCCAATTCCTCGCCCGGAGTTCCACTAGCAGCGCACTCGTAATGTACTTCACAAATGCAACGGCGTCCGTCAGGTAGCTTTTTACTGTTGTCGGTTTCAAGTCGGTCTCCTTTATTTTCCACGTGGGATTGCTTCCTTCCGTGTGATCCTTGAACTCCGGAACCGGCTTGTTCCTTCTAAACAACTTTGTGCTCGATGTACGGTAGGCAGGTTTGTTCAAGGGTGTCAAACTGGCAGAAGGAGATGAGATGCCATCAGAGAGCAGTGGAACTCCGGGAGAGGGTGAGGGACGTGTCCAGAGCTGTGGTAGGGCAACAGCTGGCTCAGCGCCGCAGAAAGTCCGGTAAGATCACATCGCCCCACCTCTATTTGTTGACAAATCATAAAACACAGAACACATGTATGATAAATTGTTTCAATTTTCAGTTGAACTGGTGAAAGCGACTCATCGTGCATGATTCATTCATAACACACCAACAAGGATTTCTGCTGCACTCGGTAAGAATCACTGCTCACTGCAGTAGTTTGAATATAATGTATATTTTACTTAAAACTATATTATATACTTGAGCTCTGGACAGGCCTGCTGACCTAACATTAAAGGGACCAGCACCTAGAAACTGGGCTTAACACATCTGAACATTCAAGCAGGATGAGCTACATGAACAGCAATATATTTGAATAGCTCTTCTTTGCATTTGTTCTTTATTTTTCCAGGTGCAGAAGGCCGTTATTAATCCGGGGACAGCGAAGATGCTCACACAGCACACACAGAGCATAACCGGGGATAAGAGAATCAATGTGAGGAGGATGGTTTTCCACCGGTCTGTCGGAGGACGCGGAGGATCTGTTGGAGGACGCGGAGGATCTGTCAGAGGACGCGGAGGGTCTGTTGGAGGGTCTGCAGAAGGTTTCTGGTTCTAGTCCTCCCTCAATGTGAGACCGGAGACAGTTGTATCTGAGGAACCAGACGTACTCTTTTTTTCCCAGCGGTATGGCCGCTTGGCCAAAGTAACGAGCCGTTTTGTGTAGTTCCACCTATCAAAAATCATGACATTTCTCAATTAGGGTTACGATGACTTTGAAGTTAGAATTATTGTACTTACCCATATGATGCGATCGCCATTTTTCAATATTTCTGCTGATTTGACCCCTTTCTGCGTCATGTTGAGCGCGTCGCCTTTTTTGTGCCCAGTCACCGCCATGATGTAACCACTCAGGAGCCCGAAAAACATCCTCAGCCTCTTCTTCTTTTTCCAATTCTTCTCTTGCAAGAGAACTGGCATTGCTGAGGCCTAACAAGCAAATAGATTTCTAGGAGTCTCTTCTGTTCTGCTTGACACAGTTCAGTCCTCATTGAATGTCCAATGTGAATGTTTAAAATGTTTAATAAATTGTAGTTGCAAAGAATGTTGTTTTTCTTGAGTTGGAGTGAGAATGAATGACTAAAGTGCTTTAAATTGTTTCAATTTTGGTCAGTAAGACTTGTGCTTCATAACTACTGCATCATAGGGTGTTAGCCCAAAACAATCTAAATAATAAAAAAAACTGCTTCTGGTTAAGTTTGAAGCTGATTTGAGCTCAAATGAGTTTCTATCATTAAAGATTTTCACACCTGGAAGTTGGATCTTTTACCATTGTAATACATATGAAGTTGGGCCTCCAGAATCTGATGACCTCCTGTTGTGCTGGACAGACAAATCAGGTGTAAAAGTGCTCGGTGAGATGTCAGCTGCACAGCAAAAGTAACCACATCTTGATACGCAAACATTTGGCTAAACGGGCACGCCTCGACGCAGTGGGCCCGATGTTCGATTCCGGCCTGCGGCCTTTTGCTGCATGTTATTCAAAGTATGTCTCCCCTTTCATCTCTTCGGCTGTCCTGTCAAATAAAGGCATTAAAAAATGCCCCAAAAACAATCTTTAAAAAAAGAGGAATTATAGAAGCTTCAAACATTGCCAACTGATAAGACACGTAGGCCAAATTTAGCCTTTTCTGACCTTTATAAAGCAACAGGGCAATAAAGTATTTCTAATTGAAAACATAGCTTCAAAATAGCAATGTGTGATCAGTGCGGGATGCCAAGTTGAGCCGTGGCGGTTTTTGGGACCCCCTTCCTAATGCCAGTTCTTTACAGGGGCCACCCCTACAAAGAACTGGCATTAGGAAGGGGCTAGAATGTTGGGGGTTGAGATTCCTGGTCCTCTGGCCTCTGTGAGTCTTCTGGTCCAGTTTGAAGCTGATTGGACCTCAAATGACCGTTTACTTACATTAAAGATTTTCAAACCTACAAACCGGGTCTCTTCCAATTGATAAACATACGAAGTTGGGACTCCGGATGTCGTCCATCGGCCTCCTGAGGTTTGCGGTCGATTTCGGTCACCTCCCGTCGCGCTAGACGGACCGATCGGGTGACGGAGCGTTAGGCGAGACCTCGGCCGTACGGCAAAAGCGACCGCGAGTCGATACGACCGCGTTTGGCCGAACGGGCCTAGGCCGGGCAAACGAAGCCGCCCGAGACACGTAGGCTTAAACCGAGGCCTCGCGTGACCCCCGGTGACCATTATAAAACAACGGGCAGATTCAGTAGTTCTAAATGGATTCGTAGCTTCAAAATGGGCACGCGCGACACAGGGCTGACGCACAATTGAGACGTGGCGGTTTCGGGGCCTCAGTTGGCCCCCGTAAAGAACTGGCCTTGGGAATGGGCTAGAACGCTGGGGGTTGAGATAGATAGATAGATAGATAGATAGATAGATATCTTATATATTTATTTTATAGATTTTTATATAGATTTTTATTGATCCCAAAAAAAATGGGAAATAACATTTTTGCAGCGGCAAAAAATTCAGACACAGCACACGTACAGAGTAAACATTAAATAATAGGAAAAAAATATACATGAAATAATAATAGAATACTACACTAGCAATATTTAAGATATATACAATTTGGAAATGAAATGTAAAATGTACAACTGTTTCTATTTATAGATAAAACTTAATGTGCAAGTTGGGGAGTAAAAATGTACAACTGTTTCACTGGTAATGATTGTGCAATGTTGGTCAAGGTGCATTCAGTGTAGTTGTGATGTATTTGAGTCTTATCTAACACTCAGAGATGAAGTGTTAAAATGTTTTAAAGCCTGTGGTAGGAATGATTTCCTGTAGCGGTCAGTGCAACATCGAAGCTGTCGGAGCCTCTTGGAGAAGGTGCTCCTCTGTTGGACCAGTGTGGGGTGGAGAGGGTGGTCGGGGTTATCCATGATAGATAACAGCTCCGATGCTGCTGCCCCAGCAGATGGCGGAGGAGAACAGAGCGCTGGCCACAACAGACTGGTAGAACATCTCCAGCATCTTTCTGCACACGTTGAAGGATCTCTGCTTCCTCAGGAAATAGAGTCTGCTCATCCCCTTCTTGTAAACGGCAGTGCTGTTGACTTTCCAGTTCAGCCTGTTGTCGATGTTGACGCCCAGGTATCTGTACTACGGAGCCGTTCCCTTCCTCCTGAAGTCAATCACCATCTCTCTGGTCTTATCCACATTCAGCAGCAGGTGATTCTTACCAGACCACTCCACAAAGTTGTCCACCAGCACTCTGTACTCTCCCTCCTGTCCGTCACTTATACACCCAACAACTGTACAGTCATCAGAGAACTTCTGTAGGTGACATGACTCTGAGCTGTACTGGAAGTCTGTGGTGTATAAGGTGAACAGAATGGGAGATTCATGATTGTACGGCCTCTGCGGGTCTTCTGGAAGAGTTTGAAGCTGATGGGAACTTAAATGACCGTTTACTTACATTAAAGATTTTCACACCTACAAACCGGGTCTTTTCCAATTGAAATACATACAAAGATGGGCCTTTATAAAACAATGGGCCAATTAAGTAGTTCTAAATGGATTCGTAGCTCCAAAATAGGCATGTGCGATACAGGGGTGACGCACAATTGAGGCGTGCTGGTTTCGGCGACCTGAGTGGCCCCCGTAAAGAACTGGCTTTGGGAAGGGGCTAGAAAGCTGGAGGTTGGGAGTCGTGATTGTACGGCCTCTGTGGGTCTACTGGATGAGTTTGAAGCTGATTGGACCTCAAATGACCGTTTACTTACATTAAAGATTTTCACACCTACTAACCGGGTCTCTTCCCATTGAAATACATATGAAGTTGGTCCCCAGCGGACTCCTGACCTTTGGAAACTCATTTAACTCTTTGCTGCATAATTTCGATGTTGGGCTCCTCATCTAATAAAAATATAATATTGTAAATGTACCAAAATTGCAGCAACTTTACATTAAAGTGGGTAACAGCTCTAAGGTGGGTCTTTTCCCATTGAAATACATATGAAGTTGGTCCTCAGCGGCCTCCTGCATAAGTTAATAAAATAAAATGTTAATGTACCTTCAAAATAGGCACGCGCGATAAAGGGGTGATGCACAATTGAGCCGTGGCAGTTTCGGGGCCTCAGGAGGCCCCCGTAAAGGACAGGCATTGGGAAGGGGCTAGAAGGCCGGGGGTTGAGAGTCGTGATTGTATGGCCTCCGCGGGTCTTCTGGATGAGTTTGAAGCTGATGGGAGTTTAAATGTACGTTTACTTACATTAAAGATTTTCACACCTACACACTGGGTCCTTTCCAATTGAAATACATACAAAGATGGGCCTTTATAAAACAATGGGCCAATTAAGTAGTTCTAAATGGATTCGTAGCTTCAAAATAGGCGTGTGCGACACGTGCTTGGATGCACAATTGAGCCGTGCTGGATTCGTGGCCTCGGGTGGCCCCCGTAAAGAACTGGCTTTGGGAAGGGGCTAGAAGGCCGGGGGTTGAGATTCTTGTTCTCACGGCCTCTGTGTGTCTTCTGGTCGAGTTTGAAGCTGATTAGACCTCAAATTACAGTTTCTACCATTAAAGAGTTTCACACCTACGAACCGGTTCTCTTCCAATTGAAATACATACGAAGTTGGTCCCCAGCGGCCTCCTGCATCAGACAAATAAAATGAAATGGTAATGTAGTCAGAGTTGTCTTAATATATTTAATGTTTTGTTAAAATTTCGACTAAATAATAATTAATTAAGTATTAGGCTTTTTTTTTTCAATGGACACCAGCCCCCAGCCCCCAACATTTTTTTTTCCGCCCCTGCAGCCAGCAGAGCTGTGGGCGTCGTCAATTAGAGTGCGTGCAGCGGCCACGCAGGTAGATCAAAGTGATCAGTGAGTGGGAGGGGAGAGCAGGCATCAGTGAGACGACAGAGACAGCATGGGATCGTAGAAGTTTGAGGCAGAACTTGATTTTAAGGTAAGAAACAAAAGAAATTCCGCTTTATTAGCTTACAGGGACTGACTTTGTGTTGTGTTAGTTGTTGTTTATCGAAGTGATTTCAGGGAATTCGTTTTTTTTGCGTTAGCAAGCCATTTAACACAATGCGTCATTTTCCCGGGAGATTTTCCCGGGAGATTTACCATGCCATTTAACACACGGATGCAAATGTATGGTATTTACTGGTGTACACTTTATTTTTGTATGGGTTTTATGTGGTTAAACACACTGTTAATGAAGTCAGGATGAAGATATTCTCAGCCATTGCATCACATCAATAAAATTGGAATTCAAATGGAATTTAACATGTTATTGTTTCCTAATTTGATATGACATAATTCATTGAAAAGTGTTCTACTGTTGTGCT
Source organism: Sander lucioperca (assembly GCF_008315115.2). Classification (NCBI taxonomy): domain Eukaryota; kingdom Metazoa; phylum Chordata; class Actinopteri; order Perciformes; family Percidae; genus Sander; species Sander lucioperca. The sequence continues at coordinate 30,633 of NC_050179.1, forward strand.
TTTTGTTTCCATGAACACAGAGGGAATATAGACGTGGATGAGCTAGCCGCAAGTCGGGCTCTCCCCCCCCCCAAATCAGGAAGGCATGACAGTAAGTGTCTTATTTAATGTATTTATGTATCTATATGTATTTATTTATATTTTTATAACTTGGGCTTATTGAGGCCTTTAGTGATCTTTTTTTTAAATACCTGGGCCAATTAATTATTCCTAAAAGGATTCATAACTTCAATATGGGTCTCTATTCTTGGTCTCACGGCCTCTGTGAGTCTTCTGGTCGAGTTTGAAGCTGATTGGACCTCAAACGATAGTTTCTAACACTAAAGAGTCTTACACCTAGAAGTCGGATCTTTTAAACATTGAAAATATTGAGCATTGTGTGGCCTTTGTAAAACAACGGGCCAATTAAGTAGTTCTAAATGGATTCGTAGCTTCAAAAGAGGCACGCGCGATACAGGGGTGACGCACAATTGAGCCGTTGCGGTTTCGGGGCCTCGGGAGGCCCCCGTAAAGAACTGGCTTTGGGAGGGGGCTAGAAGGCTGGGGAGTCGTGATTGTACGGCCTCTGCGGGTCTTCTTGTCGAGTTTGAAGCTGATTGGACCTCAAATGACAGTTTCTAACATTAAAGAGTTTCACACCTACAAACCGGGTCTTTTCCAATTGAAAAACATACGAAGTTGGCCTCCAGATCTCGTCCGTCGGCCTCTTGAGGTTTGCGGTCAATTTCGGTCACCTCCCGTCGCGCTAGACGGACAAATCGGGTGTCGGAGCGTTCGGCGAGACCTCTGCCGTACGGCGAAAGCGACCGCGATTGGCTGAAAGGGCCTCAGTCGGGCAAATAAAGCCACCCAAATAGGCTTCACTGAGGCCTTTTGTGACCCTTGGTGACCATTATAAAATAACAATTAAAAAATTCTAAATGGATTTGTAGCTTCAAAATAGGCATGCGCGAATCAGTCTGGTGTGTATTTAGGGGGTGAGCAAAAACAGATGAAAAGTCAAAATATTTTGAGCCCTGTGGAACAACTCTCCTCCCTCCATCAGCTCCAACGCAATGTAATAACTGTCCTCCGTCTGATAGAAGTCCTTCGTTTTTATGCAACTCTGCGGTTAAATTTGGCAGCATTGTAGTGTCTTTCTGCGCAGAGGTTGTAGATTTTGTAATGGTTTTTATGCTTTGAATCCAAAAACCATACTACATAGTCTATATTGTTTCTGTACACGCGTTTGAGTCCCTCCACTGGGAAGCCCATTGTACAATATAGCCGCAGGCTCCACTCCTGGTGGTGCCCTTCCGTCAATTCCTTTAAGTGTCAGCTTATAAACCGTTGATGTCTTCTTTATAAACCGCTGTGGCCCTGAGGACAGCACCTGGAGGAAGTTTCCCGGCATGTGAGGCGTCCTTTCCCCGTTGTTGTTTCCTAAACCCAACCTTCGCCGTCTTGTTATTGTCTTACATCTCCTGTAAATAAAATACTGACAATACTAGAATATGTTTAGAGACAAAAATGTTTTCCCCACTTTATTTATTTTTAGAGATTTTAACTTCTATATTTTCAGAAAAATATGGTGACCCGGTCTGAGGACAGGATGGAAGGGAGGGAGATGCAGGACCCTTCCTCAGTCCCACCTGCCATTGATGTCACGGCCCCATCCTCTGCTGAGCCATTTTCCACTCCTTCCGCAAGTGTGACGCCGACGCACAACCCTGATTATGAGGTCACGGCCCCATCCCCTGCTGAGCCATTTGCCACTCCTTCCACTCATGTGGTCATTGACACGTCTGCCTATCCTTCCACCAGTAAGAATCACTGCTCACTGTATTTCCTTGAATGTAATGTGTATTTGACTTAAGAATATATTGTATTCCTGAGCTCTGGTCCGGCCTGTTAACCTTACATTACAGGGACCCACATCTAGAAACTGGGTTTATGTATGTGTTAGTCTATAAAGGTGTGTTTGTGTGTGTACATTGCATAAAGTGGTCTTCCTCTGCTTTTACAGATGCACTTGAACAAAATCCTAGCATCCCTGTGGACATTGGTGTCTGCCACGAACGAACCGGCCGGAGAGGTCATGGCCCCTTCTGCCACAGTCAGCCTGTCCTTCTACCAGTAAGAATCACTGCTCACTGTATTTGTTTGAATATACTGTGCATTTGACTTGAGAATATAATATATATAATTGAGCTCTGGTCAGGCCTGCTGAACTTACATTGTAGGGACTCACACCTAGAAACTGGTTTTAACTCATCTGAACATTCAAACAAGATGAGCTACATGAACAGCAATATATTTGAGCTCTTATTTGTATTTTTGTTCTTTATTTTTCCAGGTGCAGAAGGCCTCTATTAGTCCAGAGACGGTGAAAATGCCCACACAGCACTTGCAGAGCGTAACGGCTGATAAGAGAGACAATTTGAGGAGGATGGTTTTCCTCCTGTATGGATATGTCAGAGATTCTGTCGGATGCGGAGGATCTGTCGGAGGATGCGGAGGATCTGTCGGAGGATGTGTCGGACGACGCAGGAGGGTCTGTCTGAGGGTCTGTCGGAGGGTCTGTCGGAGGGTCTGTCGGAGGGTCTGTCGGAGGGTCTGTCGGAGGGTCTGTCGGAAGGTCTGTCGAAGGGTATGTCGGAGGAGGCAGGAGGGTCTGTCGGAGGGTCTGTCGAAGGGTCTGTCGAAGGGTCTGTCGGAGGACGCAGGAGGGTCTGTCGGAGGGTCTGTCGGAGGGTCTGTCGGAGGGTCTGTGGGAGGGTCTGTAGGAGGACGCAGGAGGGTCTGTCGAAGGGTATGTCGGAGGACGCAGGAGGGTCTGTCGGAGGGTCTGTCGGAGGGTCTGTCGGAGGACGCAGGAGGGTCTGTCGGAGGGTCTGTCGGAGGGTCTGTGGGAGGGTCCGTAGGAGGACGCAGGAGGGTCTGTCGAAGGGTATGTCGGAGGACGCAGGAGGGTCTGTCGGAGGGTCTGTCGGAGGGTCTGTCGGAGGATGCAGGAGGGTCTGTCGGAGGGTCTATCGGAGGGTATGTCGGATGACACAGGAGGGTCTGTCGAAGGGTCTGTCGAAGGGTCTGTCGGAGGGTCTGTCGGAGGGTCTGTCGGAGGGTATGTCGGAGGGTCTGTAGGAGGGTCTGTCGGAGATTTGTAGGAGTCTGTTCTGTTCCGCTTCAGACGTAGAGGGCCGCTTTAGGGAAGGTTTTGATGAGTCTATTCTGTTCCGCTTGATACAGTTCCGTTCTCATTGAATGTCCAATTTGAATGTTAAAAATAAATTGCAGATGCAAAGAAGAATGATGTTTTTCTTGAGTTGGAGTGAGAGTGAATGACAAAAGTGCTTTAAATTGTTTCAATTTTGATCAGAAAGACTTGTGCTTCATAACTCCTGCATCATAGGGTGTTAGCCCAAAACAAAGTTTGAAGCTGATTGGAGCTCAAATGAGTTTCTATCATTAAAGAGTTTCACATCTGGAAGTTGGGTCTTTTACCATTGTAATACATATGAAGTTGGGCCTCCATGTAAGTAAGGGTTAGAGTAAGATCAATTTGGGATTCATTGTTTTACGGCCTCTGAGTCATCTGGTTTTAATTTTGAAACTGATTGGAGCTCAAATGTGTTTTACATTAATGGGTCTCACACCTACAGGTTGGGTCTTATCAATTGAAATACATATGAATTTGGGCCTCCAGAATCTGATGACCTCCTGTTGTGCTAGACAGACAAATCAGGTGTAAAAGTGCTCGGTGAGACGTCAGCTGTACAGCAAAAGTAACCACAACTCGATACGCAAACATTTGGCTAAACGGGCACGCCTCGACGCAGTGGGCCCGATGTTCGAATCCGGCCTGCGGCCTTTTGCTGCATGTTATTCAAAGTCTGTCTCCCCTTTCATCTCTTCGGCTGTCCTGTCAAACAAAGGCATTAAAAAATGCCCAAAAAACAATCTTTAAAAAAAGAGGAATTATAAAAGCTTCAAACATTGCCAACTGATAAGACACATAGGCCAAATTGAGCCTTTTTTGACCTTTATAAAGCAACAGGGCAATAAAGTATTTCTAATTGGAAACATAGCTTCAAAATAGCAAAGTGTGATCAGTGCGGGATGCCAAGTTGAGCCGTGGCAGTTTTTGGGACCTAATGCCAGTTCTTTATAGGGGCCACCCCTATAAAGAACTGGCATTAGGAAGGGGCTAGAATGTTGGGGGTTGAGATTCCTGGTCCTCTGGCCTCTGTGAGTCTTCTGGTCGAGTTTGAAGCTGATTGGACCACAAATGACCGTTTACTTACATTAAAGATTTTCAAACCTACAAACCGGGTCTCTTCCAATTGAAAAACATACAAAGTTGGGCCTCCGGATGTCGTCCATCGGCCTCCTGAGGTTTGCGGTCGATTTCGGTCACCTCCCGTTGCGCTAGACGGACCGATCGGGTGTCGGAGCGTTCGGGGAGACCTCGGCCGTACGGCAAAAGCGACCGCGAGTCAATACGACCGGGCAAACGGAGCCGCCCGAGACGCGTAGGCTTAGAACGAGGCCTCGCGTGACCCCTGGTGACCATTATAAAACAACGGGCCGATTCAGTAGTTCTAAATGGATTCGTAGCTTCAAAATGGGCACGCGCGACACAGGGCTGACGCACAATTGAGACGTGGCGGTTTAGCGGCCTCAGTAGGCCCCTGTAAAGAACTGGCTTTGGGAATGGACTAGAACGCTGGGGGTTGAGATAGATAATTAGATAGATTTTTTTATTAATCCCAAAAAAAATGGGAAATAACATTGTTGCAGCTGCAACAATTTCAGACACACAGCACAAGTACAGAGTAAACATTAAATAATAGGAAAAAAATATACATAAAATAATAATAGAATACTACACTAGCAATATTTAAAATACATACAATTTGGAAATGAAATGTAAAATGTACAACTGTTTCGATATATAGATAAAACTTAATGTGCAAGTTGGGGAGTAAAAATGTACAACTGTTTCACTGGTAATGATTGTGCAAGGTTGGTCAAAGTGCATCCAGTGTAGTTGTGATGTATTTGAGTCTTATCTAACACTCAGAGATGAAGTGTTAAAATGTTTTAAAGCCAGCAGCAGGTGATTCTTACCAGACCACTCCACAACGTTGTCCACCAGCGCTCTGTACTCTCCCTCCTGTCCGTCACTTGTACACCAAACAACTGCAGAGTCATCAGAGAACTACTGTAGGTTACATGACTGAGCTGTACTGGAAGTCCGTGGTGTATAAGGTGAAAAGAAAGGGAGAGTCATGATTGTACGGCCTCTGCGGGTCTTCTGGATGAGTTTGAAGCTGATGGGAGCTTAAATGACCGTTTACTTACATTAAAGATTTTCACACCTACAAACCGGGTCTTTTCCAATTGAAATACATACGAAGATGGGCCTTTATAAAACAACGGGCCAATTAAGTAGTTCTAAATGGATTCGTAGCTTCAAATTAGGCGTGTGCGATACGTGCTTGGATGCACAATTGAGCCGTGCTGGATTCGGGGCCCCGGGTGGCCCCCGTAAAGAACAGGCTTTGGGAAGGGGCTAGAAGGCTGGGGGTTGAGATTCTTGGTCTCACGGCCTCTGTGAGTCTTCTGGTCGAGCTTGATGCTGATTGGACCTCAAATGACAGTTTCTACCATTAAAGAGTTTCACAACTACAAACCGGGTCTCTTCCAATTGAAATATATACGAATTTGGTCCCCAGCGGCCTCCTGCATAAGTTAAATAAAATAAAATGGTAATGTAGTCAGAGTTGTCTTAATATATTTAATGTTTTGTTAAAATTTCGACTAAATATTAATTAATTAAGTATTAGGCCTTTTTTTACAATGGGCCCCAGCCCCCAACATTTTTTGTCCGCCCCTGCAGCCAGCAGAGCTGTGGGCGTGGTCAATTAGAGTGCGTGCAGTGGCCACGCAGGTAGATCAAAGAGATCAGTGAGTGGGAGGGGAGAGCAGGCATCAGTGAGACGACAGAGAAAGCATGGGATCGCAGAAGTTTGAGGCAGAACTTGATTTTAAGGTAAGAAACAAAAGAAATTCCGTTTTATTAGCTTACAGGGACTGACTTTGTGTTGTGTTAGTTGTTGTTTATCGAATTGATTTCAGGGAATTCGTTTTTTTGCGTTAGCAAGCCATTTAACACAATGCGTCATTTTCCCGGGAGATTTTCCCGGGAGATTCAGTGAGCCATTTAACACAATACGTCATTTTCCAGGGAGATTCAGCACGTCATTTAACACATGGATGTAAATGAATGGTACTTAATGGTGTACACGTTATTTTTGTATGGGTTTTACGTGGTTAACACACTGTTGAAGTCGGGATTAAAGTGCGTGCGGCGTTGCGCAGGTAGATCAAAGGGAGAGAGCATGCGGTCGCAGAAGTCTGAGGCTGAACTTGATTTTGAGGTAGGAAACAAAAGAAATTCTGTTTTATTTGGCTTACAGGGAGACTGACTTTGTGTTAGGTTAGTGATTGTTTATCGAAGTAATTTCAGGGAATTCAGAAATAAAGCACGTTGTTTTTCGTGTTGTGTTAGCAAGCCATGTAACACACTACGTCATTTTCCCGGGAGATTCAGCAAGTCATTTAACACAATACGCCATTTTCCCGGGAGATTCACCATGCCATTTAACACACGGATGCAAATGTATGGTATTTAATGGTGTACACTTTATTTTTGTATGGGTTTTATGTGGTTAAACACACTGTTAATGAAGTCAGGATGAACATATTCTCAGCCATTGCATCACATCAATAAAATTGGAATTCAAATGGAATTTAACACGTTATTGTTTCCTAATTTGATAGATAGGTTCTAGAAGGCTGGGGGTTGAGATTCTTGGTCTCACGGCCTCTGTGAGTCTTCTGGTCGAGTTTGAAGCTGATTGGACCTCAAATGACAGTTTTTAACATTAAAGAGTTTCACACCTACAAACCGGTTCTTTTCCAATTGAAATACATACGAAGTTGGTCTCTTGTGAGGTTTGCGGTCAATTTCGGTCGCCTCCCGTCGCACTAGACGGACAAATCGGGTCTCGGAGCGTTCGGCGAGACCTCGGCCGTACGGCGAAAGCGACCGCGATTGGCTGAAAGGGCCTCGGTCGTGCAAATAAAGCCACCCAAGTAGGCTTCACTGAGGCCTTTTGTGACCCTTGGTGACCATTATAAAATAACAATTAAAAAATTCTAAATGGATTTGTAGCTTCAAAATAGGCATGCCTGAATCAGTATGGTGTGTATTTAGGGGGTAAGCAAAAACAGATGAAAAGTCAAAATATTTTGAGCCCTGTGGAACAACTCTCCTCCCTCCATCAGCTCCAACGCGATGTAATAACTGTCCTCCGTCTGATAGAAGTCCTCCGTTTTTATGCAACTCTGCGGTTAAATTTGGCAGCATTGTAGTGTCTTTGTGCGCAGAGGTTGTAGATTTTGTAATGGTTGTTAGGCTTTGAATCCAAAAACCATACTACATAGTCTATATTGTTTCTGTACACGCGTTTGAGTCCATCCACTGGAAAGCCCATTGTGAAATTTAGCCGCAGGCTCCACTCCTGGTGGTGCCCTTCCATCAATTCCTTTAAGTTTCAGCTTATAAACCGCTGATGTCTTCTCATAAACCGCTGATGTCTTCTCATAAACCGCTCTGGCCCTGAGGACAGCACCCGGAGGAAGTTTCCCGGCATGTGAGGCGTCCTTTCCCCGTTGTTGTTTCCTAAACCCAACCTTCGCCGTCTTGTTATTGTCTTACATTTCCTGTAAATAAAATACTGACAATACTAGAATATGTTTAGAGACAAAAATGTTTTCCCCACTTTATTTATATTTAGAGATTTTAACTTCTATATTTTCAGAAAAATATGGTGACCCGGTCTAAGGACCGCTACATTGGAAAGCGACATACTTTGCTGAGGGCGTCCAGACCCAACTCGCCGATGGCATCCCATCTTGATGAGCTCGATGATGCTGCTGTAGAACATGGGATCAGGAGGGAGATGCAGGACCCTTCCTCAGTCCAACCTGCCATTGATGTCATGGCCCCATCCGCTGCTGAGCCGTGTGCCACTCATTCCGCCAGTGTGACGCCGTCGAACAACCCTTATTATGAGGTCACGGCCCTATCCCCTGCTGAGCCAATTGCCACTCCTTCCGCCAGTGTGACGCCGTCGAACGACCCTGATTATGAGGTCACGGCCCCATCCGCTGCTGAGCCCTTTGCCACTCCTTCCGCCAGTGTGACGCCGTCGAACGACCCGGATTATGAGGTCACGGCCCCATCCGCTGCTGAGCCATTTGCCACTCCTTCCGCCAGTGTGACGCCGTCGAACGAGCCTGATTATGAGGTCACGGCCCCATCCGTGGCTGAGCCATTTGCCACTCCTTCTGCCAGTGTGACGCCGTCGAACGACCCTGATTATGAGGTCATGGCCCCATCCGCTGCTGAGCCCTTTGCCACTCCTTCCGCCAGTGTGACGCCGTCGAACGACCCGGATTATGAGGTCATGGCCCCATCCGCTGCTGAGCCATTTGCTACTCCTTCCGCCCGTGTGACGCCATCACACAACCCTGATTATGAGGTCATGGCCCCATCCGCTGCTGAGCCCTTTGCCACTCCTTCCGCCAGTGTGACGCCGTCGAACGACCCGGATTATGAGGTCATGGCCCCATCCGCTGCTCAGCCATTTGCCTCTCCTTCCACTCGTGTGACACCGTCGCACAAACCTGACTTTGAGGTCATTGACACGTCTGCCTCTACTTCCACCAGTAAGAATCACTGCTCACTGTATTTCCTTGTATGTAATCTGTATTTTATTTAAGAATATATTGTATTCTTGAGCTCTGGTCCGGCCTTTTAACCTTACATTACAGGGACCCACATCTAGAAACTGGGTTTATGTATGTGTTAGTCTATAAAGGTGTGTTTGTGTGTGTACATTGCATAAAGTGGTCTTCCTCTGCTTTTACAGATGCACTTGAACAAAATCCTAGCATCCCTGTGGTCATTGGTGTCTGCCACAAACGAACCGGCTGGAGAGGTCATGGCCCCTTCTGCCACAGTCAGCCTGTCCTACCAGTAAGAATCACTGCTCATTGTATTTGTTTGAATATACTGTGCATTTGACTTGAGAATATAATATATATACTTCAGCTCTGGTCAGGCCTGCTGAACTTACATTGAAGGGACTCACACCTAGAAACTGGGTTTAGGTATCGGTTGATCTATAAATGTGTGTGTGTGTATTCTACATAAGTATTTTGAGCTCTGGATTAAGATTACTGCTCACTGCATTAGTTTGAATGTACTGGGTATTTTACTTAAGACTATATTATATACTTGAATTCTGGACAGGCCTGCTGGGTTAGGCTAACCCAAACATTAAAGGGACCCACACCTAGAAACTGGGTTTAACACATCTGAACATTCAAACAGGATGAGGTACATGAACAGCAATATATTTGAGCTCTTATTTGGATTTGTTCTTTATCTTTCCAGGTGCAGAAGGCCTCTATTAGTCCGGAGACAGTGAAAATGCTCACACAGCACTCGGAGTGCATAACGGTTGATAAGAGAAACAATGCGAGTAGGATGGTTTTCCACATGTCTGGATATGTCGGAGGATCTGTCGGTGGATGCAGAGGATCTGTCGGAGGGTGTGTGGGAGAGTCTGTCGGAGGGTCTGTCGGAAGACGCGGAGGGTCTCTCGGAGGGTCTGTCGGAGAGTCTGTCGGAGGGTCTGTCGGAAGACGCGGAGGGTCTCTCGGATGGTCTGTCGGAGGGTCTGTCGGAGAGTCTGTCGGAGGGTCTGTCGGAAGACGCGGAGGGTCTCTCGGATGGTCTGTCGGAGGGTCTGTCGGAGAGTCTGTCGGAGGGTCTGTCGGAAGACGCGGAGGGTCTCTTGGATGGTCTGTCGTAGGGTCTGTCGGAGAGTCTGTCGGAGGGTCTGTCGGAAGACGCGGATGGTCTCTCGGAGGGTCTGTCGGAAGATGCGGAGGGTCTGTCGGAGGGTCTGTCGGAGGGTCTGTCGGAGGGTCTGTCGGAAGACGCGGAGGGTCTGTCGGAGAGTCTGTCGGAGGGTCTGTCGGAGGGTCTGTCGGAAGACGCGGAGGGTCTGTCGGAGGGTCTGTCGGAAGGTCTGTCGGAGGGTCTGTCGGAGAGTCTGTCGGAAGACACGGAGGGTCTGTCGGAGGGTCTGTCGGAGGGTCTGTAGGAAAACGTGGAGGATCTGTCGGAGAAACCCTCCGACGGACCCTCCGCATCTTCCGACATACCGTCGGAGGACGCGGAGGGTCCGTCGTGCAAGAGGTCGCAAAGAATAGATCTAAATATTAATAGATGTTGACTTTTGAAATATGAGAACAACTAGATTAGAAGTTGTCTCACATAAGTAGCCACAGAGAAATGGAGGAGGTTGAAGCTCGGGGCCCTTCCAAACGCCAACGAATCCAATGCCTCCTTAAAGTACTCGGGGAGCTTGAGGCAGTCTGAGCCACTGGCAATGTGAAAGGTTTCTGCCTCTAGTCCTCCCTCAATACGAGACCGGAGACAGTTGTATATGAGGAACCAGACGTATTCTGTTCTTGGCAGCGGTATGGCCGCTTGGCCAAAGTATCGAGCTGTTTTGTGTTGTTCCTTACGATGACTTTGAAGTTAGTTTTAGTTTGAAGTTTTGAAGTTGCGATCGCCACTCTTCAATTTATCTGCAGCTTTGACCTCTTTCTGCGTCATGTTGTGCACGACGCCTTTTCTGTGCCCTGTCACCGCCACGATGTAACCACTCAGGAGCCCGAAGAACAACACAGAGGAGGAGGTAGAGGACCAGGATGTGGACGAGGAGGATGACGTTGAAGAAGCGCAGGACACAGAGGAGAGTGCAGAAGGTGTATGCATTCTATATTTTTAGAATGACATGATGGCAAGAGAACTGGCTTTTCTGAGGGCGTCCAAACCCCACCGATGGTATCGATGGTATCCCATCTCGATGAGGTCGATGAAGCTGCTATAGAAGAGGGGATCAGGAGGGAGATCCGGGACCCTTCCTCAGTCCCACCTGCCATTGAGGTCATGAAGCCATCCGCTGCTGAGCCATTTGCCACGCCTTCCACCCGTGTGACACCATCGAACAAACCTGACTGTGAGGTCATTGACACGTCTGCCTATCCTTCCAACAGTAAGAATCACTGCTCATTGTATTTGTTTGAATATAATGTGTATTTGACTTAAGACTCTATTGTATTCTTGAGCTCTGGTCCGGCCTGCAGACTTAACATTACAGGGACCCACATCTAGAAACTGGGTTTAGTTATGTGTTAGTCTATACAGGTGTGTGTGTGTGTGTGTATTCTACAGAAGTAATTTGAGCTCTGGATTAAGATCACTTCTCACTGCATTAGTTTGAATATACTGTGCATTTGACATAAGAATATATTATATACTTGAGCTCTGGACAGGCCTGCAGACCTAACATTACAGGCACCAACATCTAGAAACTGGGTTTAGGTATGTGTTAGTCTATACATGTGTGTGTGTGTGTATACATTGCATAAAGTGGTCTTCCTCTGCTTTTTACAGATGCACGTGAACAAAACCCTACAGAGAAAAAACTCCTGAATGGCGGTAACCGGGCCTAAAGTACTAATGTCGTCGTCGTCATCATGATCCTCCTCCTCCTCCTCCTCCTCTTCTTCCTCCTCCTCCATGTCCTTGTCCTCTAAATCCTCCGTGTCGCGGTCCTCTACCTCCTCCTCGTCCTCTGTGGTCCTGGGTGTCGGCCTCTTTCGTCCGCTTCTTGACAGCGTAACTGGCGTTCGCCGTCACGAATGAAGTTTTGCTTCTAAATACTTCGGCCGCCGGGGTCTTCCGATTGGAAAAATTAATAAAACTTTTTTGCCATGTGCTCATCGTGACACGTGAAGGCCGCCACTCGTTTGTACGCCTTTGAGCCCAGTTGCCTCTTTGAGTAGAGGAATAAAAAATGTAAAAACCGAAAACACATGAGACTAAAATGCATGACACATTTCCCCATACATTATTGCATATGAGAAAAACAAGATTAGAAGTTGTCTCACGTGAATAGCCACAGAGGAACGGAGGGGGTCGAAGCTCCGGGCCCTTCCCAACTCCAACGACTCTCACGCCTGTTTAAAGTACTTGAGTCAGTCCGAGCCACTGGCAGTGTGAAAGAATTTTTTTGACTCTAGTCATCCCTTGATGCGAGACCAGAGACAGTTGTATCTGAGGAACCAGTCGTATTCCTTTTTTGGCAGCGGTATGGCTGCTTGGCCAAAGTATCAAGCCGTTTTATGCTGGGAGGAGGTATAGGACCGAGACGTGGAGGAGGACCGGGACACAGAGTAGGACCGCTACATTACGAAGGAACTCCTTCCACCAGTGTGGTCTGTCGGAGGACGCGGAGGGTCTGTTGCAAGAAAGTGCACCTGCCAAAAGATTTCTAGGAGTCTCTCCTCTGTTCCGCTTTAGACATAGTGGGGCGCTTTCTAGGAAGAGGAGTCTGTCTTCTGCTTCTGTCTTCGTTTGAGATAGTTAAATCCTCAGTGAATGTTCAATTTGAATGTTGAAAATGTATAATAAATTGCAGTTGCAAAAAAAATGATGTTTTCAATTGAGTTGGAGTGAGAGTGAATGACAAAAGTGCTTTAAATTGTTTCAATTTTGGTCAGTAAGACTTGTGTTTCATAACTACTGCATCATAGGGTGTTAGCCCAAAACAATGTAAATAAAAAATCTGCTTCTGGTTAAGTTTGAAGCTGATTGGATCTCAAATGAGTTTCTATCATTAAATAGTTTCACACCTAGAAATTGGATCTTTTACCATTGTAATACATATGAAGTTGGGCCTCCAGGTAAGTAAGGGTTAGAGTAAGATCAATTTGGGATTCATTGTGTTACGGCCTCTGAGTCATCTGGTTTTAATTTTGAAACTGATTGGAGCTCAAATGTGTTTCTTACATTAATGGGTCTCACACCTACAGGTTGGGTCTTATCAATTGAAATACATATGAATTTGGGCCTCCAGAATCTGATGACCTCCTGTTGTGCTAGACAGACAAATCAGGTGTAAAAGTGCACGGTGAGACGTCAGCTGTACAGCAAAAGTAACCACAACTCGATACGCAAACATTTGGCTAAACGGGCACGCCTCGACGCAGTGGGCCCGATGTTCGATTCCGGCCTGCGGCCTTTTGCTGCATGTTATTCAAAGTCTGTCTCCCCTTTCATCTCTTCGGCTGTCCTGTCAAACAAAGGCATTAAAAAATGCACAAAAAACAATCTTTAAAAAAAGAGGAATTATAAAAGCTTCAAACATTGCCAAATGATAAGACACGTAGGCCAAATTGAGCCTTTTCTGACCTTTATAAAGCAACAGGGCAATAAAGTATTTCGAATTGGAAACATAGCTTCAAAATAGCAAAGTGTGATCAGTGCGGGATGTCAAGTTGAGCCGTGGCGGTTTTTGGGACCTAATGCCAGTCCTTTATAGGGGCCACCCCTATAAAGAACTGGCATTAGGAAGGGGCTAGAATGTTGGGGGTTGAGATTCCTGGTCCTCTGGCCTCTGTGAGTCGTCTGGTCGAGTTTGAAGCTGATTGGACCACAAATGACCGTTTACTTACATTAAAGATTTTCAAACCTATAAACCGGGTCTCTTCCAATTGATATACATACGAAGTAGGGCCTCCGGATGTCGTCCATCGGCCTCCTGAGGTTTGCGGTCGATTTTGGTCACCTCCCGTTGCGCTAGACGGACCGATCGGGTGTCGGAGCGTTAGGTGAGACCTCGGCCGTACGGCAAAAGCGACCGCGAGTCGATACGACCGCGTTTGGCCGAACGGGCCTAGGCCGGGCAAACGGAGCCGCCCGAGACGCGTAGGCTTAAACCGAGGCCTCGCGTGACCCCCGGTGACCATTATAAAACAACGGGCCGATTCAGTAGTTCTAAATGGATTCGTAGCTTCAAAATGGGCAAGCGCGACACAGGGCTGACGCACAATTGAGACGTGGCGGTTTCGGGGCCTCAGTTGGCCCCCGTAAAGAACTGGCTTTGGGAATGGGTTAGAACGCTGGGGGTTGAGATAGATAGATAGATAGATAGATAGATAGATAGATAGATATCTTATATATTTATTTTATAGATTTTTATATAGATTTTTATTGATCCCAAAAAAATGGGAAATAACATTGTTGCAGCAGCAAAAATTTCAGACACACAGCACACGTATAGAGTAAACATTAAATAATAGGAAAAAAATAATAATAGAATACTACACTAGCAATATTTAAAATATATACAATTTGGAAATGAAATGTAAAATGTACAACTGTTTCTATATATAGATAAAACTTAATATGCAAGTTGGGGAGTAAAAATGTACAACTGTTTCACTGGTAATGATTGTGCAATGTTGGTCAAGGTGCATTCAGTGTAGTTGTGATGTATTTGAGTCTTATCTAACACTCAGAGATGAAGTGTTAAAATGTTTTAAAGCCTGTGGTAGGAATGATTTCCTGTAGCCGTCAGTGCGACATCGAAGCTGTCGGAGCCTCTTGGAGAAGGTGCTCCTCTGTTGGACCAGTGTGGGGTGGAGAGGGTGGTCGGGGTTATCCATGATAGATAACAGCTCCGATGCTGCTGCCCCAGCAGATGGCGGAGGAGAACAGAGCTCTGGCCACAACAGACTGGTAGAACATCTCCAGCATCTTTCTGCACACGTTGAAGGATCTCAGCTTCCTCAGGAAATAGTCTGCTCATCCCCTTTTTGTAAACGGCAGTGCTGTTGACTTTCCAGTTCAGCCTGTTGTTGATGTTGACGCCCAGGTATCTGTACTACGGAGCCGTTCCCTTCCTCCTGAAGTCAATCACCATCTCTCTGGTCTTATCCACATTCAGCAGCAGGTGATTCTTACCAGACCACTCCACAAAGTTGTCCACCAGCGCTTTGTACTCTCCCTCCTGTCCGTCCCTTATACACCAAACAACTGCAGAGTCATCAGAGAACTTCTGTAGGTGACATGACTGAGCTGTACTGGAAGTCCGTGGTGTATAAGGTGAACAGAAAGGGAGAGTCGTGATTGTACGGCCTCTGCGGGTCTTCTGGATGAGTTTGAAGCTGATGGGTGCTTAAATGACCGTGTACTTACATTAAAGAGTTTCACACCTACAAACCGGGTCTTTTCCAATTGAAAAACATACGAAGATGGGCCTTTATGAATCAACGGGCAAATTAAGTAGTTCTAAATGGATTCATTGCTCCAAAATAGGCGTGTGCGATAAAGAGGGGACGCACAATTGAGCCGTGCTGGTTTCGGTGACCTGAGTGGCCCCCGTAAAGAACTGGCTTTGGGAAGGGGCTAGAAAGCTGGGGGTTGGGAGTCGTGATTGTACGGCATCTGTGGGTCTACTGGATGAGTTTGAAGCTGATTGGACCTCAAATGACCATTTACTTACATTAAAGATTTTCACACCTACAAACCGGGTCTCTTCCCATTGAAATACATATGAAGTTGGTCTCCAGCGGCCTCCTGACCTTTGGAATCTCATTTAACTTGTTGCTGCATAATTTCGATGTTGGGCTCCTCATCTAATAAAAATATAATATTTTAAATGTACCAAAATTGCAGCAACTTTACATTAAAGTGGTTCACAGCTCGAAGGTGGGTCTTTTCCCATTGAAATACATATGAAGTTGGTCCTCAGCGGCCTCCTGCAATAAGTTAATAAAATAAAATGTTAATGTACCTTCAAAATAGACAGGCTCGATACAGGGGTGACGGACAATTGAGCCCTGGCGGTTTCGGGGCCTCGGGAGGCCCCCGTAAAGAACTGGCTTTGGGAATGGGCTAGAAAGCCGGGGGTTGAGAGTCGTGATTGTACGGCCTCTGCGGGTCTTCTGGATGAGTTTGAAGCTGATGAGAGCTTAAATGACCGTTTACTTACATTAAAGATTTTCACACCTACAAACAACGTCTTTTCCAATTGAAATACATACGAAGATGGGCCTTTATAAAACAACGGGCCAATTAAGTAGTTCTAAATGGATTCGTAGCTTCAAAATAGTCGTGTGCGATACGTGCTTGGATGCACAATTGAGCCGTGCTGGATTCGGGGCCCCGGGTGGCCCCCGTAAAGAACTGGCTTTGGGAAGGGGCTAGAAGGCTGGGGGTTGAGATTCTTGGTCTCACGGCCTCTTTGAGTCTTCTGGTCGAGCTTGATGCTGATTGGACCTCAAATGACAGTTTCTACCATTAAAGAGTTTCACAACTACAAACCGGGTCTCTTCCAATTGAAATACATAAGAAGTTGGTCCCCAGCGGCCTCCTGCATCAGTTAAATAAAATAAAATGGTAATGTAGTCAGAGTTGTCTTAATATATTTAATGTTTTGTTAAAATTTCGACTAAATAATAATTAATTAAGTATTAGGATTTTTTTTTTCAATGGGCACCAGCCCCCAGCCCCCAACATTTTTTGTCCGCCCCTGCAGCCAGCAGAGCTGTGGGCGTCGTCAATTAGAGTGCGTGCAGCGGCAACGCAGGTAGATCAAAGAGATCAGTGAGTGGGAGGGGAGAGCAGGCATCAGTGAGACGACAGAGAAAGCATCTGATCGCAGAAGTTTGAGGCAGAACTTGATTTTAAGGTAAGAAACAAAAGAAATTCCATTTTATTAGCTTACAGGGACTGACTTTGTGATGTGTTAGTTGTTGTTTATCGAACTGATTTCAGGGAATTCGTTTTTTTGCGTTAGCAAGCCATTTAACACAATGCGTCATTTTCCCGGGAGATTCAGCAAGCCATTTAACACACTACGTCATTTTCCCGGGAGATTCAGCAAGCCATTTAACACACGGATGCAAATGTATGGTATTTAATGGTGTACACTTTATTTTTGTATGGGTTTTATGTGGTTAAACACACTGTTAATGAAGTCAGGATGAACATATCCTCAGCCATTGCATCACATCAATAAAATTGGAATTCAAATGGAATTTAACACGTTATTGTTTCCTAATTTGATATGACATAATTCATTAAAAAGTGTTCTACTGTTGTGCTTTTTGTTTCCATGAACACAGAGGGAATATAGACGTGGATGAGCTAGCCGCAAGTCGGGCTCTCCCCCCCCCAAATCAGGAAGGCATGACAGTAAGTGTCTTATTTAATGTATTTAGGTATCTATATGTATTTATTTATATTTTTAAAACTTGGGCTTATTGAGGCCTTTAGTGATCTTTTTTTAAATACCCGGGCCAATTAATTATTCCTAAATGGATTCATAACTTCAATATGGGTTTGAAATTCATGACATTACTGTCTGTATTCTCGGTCTTACGGCCTCTGTGAGTCTTGTGGTCAAGTTTGAAGCTGATTGGACCTCAAACGATAGTTTCTAACACTAAAGAGTCTCACACCTAGAAGTCGGATCTTTTAAACATTGAAATTATTGAGCATTGTGTGGCCTTTATAAAACAAACGGGCCAATTAAGAAGTTCTAAATGGATTCGTAGCTTCAAAATAGGCACGCGCGATACAGGGGTGACGCACAATTGAGCCGTTGCAGTTTCGGGGCCTCGGGAGGCCCCCCGTAAAGAACTGGCTTTGGGAGGGGGCTAGAAGGCTGGGGAGATGTGATTGTACGGCCTCTGCGGGTCTTCTGGAAGAGTTTGAAGCTGATGGGAGCTCAAATGACCGTTTACTTACATTAAAGATTTTCACACCTACACACTGGGTCCTTTTCAATTGAAATACATACGAAGATTGGCCTTTATAAAACAACGGGCCAATTAATTAGTTCTAAATGGATTCATAGCTTCAAAATAGACATGTGCGACACCTGCTTGGATGCACAATTGAGCCGTGCTGGATTCGGGGCCCCGGGTTGCCCCCGTAAAGAACTGGCTTTGGGAAGGGGTTAGAAGGCTGGGGGTTGAGATTCTTGGTCTCACGGCCTCTGTGAGTCTTCTGGTCGAGTTTGAAGCTGAGTGGACCTCAAATGACAGTTTCTAACATTAAAGAGTTTCACACCTACAAACCGGGTCTTTTCCTATTGAAATACATACGAAGTTGGCCTCCAGATCTCGTCCGTCGGCCTTTTGAGGTTTGCGGTCAATTTCGGTCACCTCCCGTCGCGCTAGACGGACAAATCGGGTGTCGGAGCGTTTGGCGAGACCTCGGCCGTACGGCGAAAGCGACCGCGATTGGCTTAAAGGGCCTCGGTCGGGCAAATAAAGCCATCCAAGTAGGCTTCACTGAGACCTTTTGTGACCCTTGGTGACCATTATAAAATAACAATTAAAAAATTCTAAATGGATTTGTAGCTTCAAAATAGGCATGTGCGAATCAGTCTGGTGTGTATTTAGGGGGTGAGCAAAAACAGATGAAAAGTCAAAATATTTTGAGCCCTGTGGAACAACTCTCCTCCCTCCATCAGCTCCAACGCGATGTAATAACTGTCCTCCGTCTGATAGAAGTCCTCCGTTTTTATGCAACTCTGCGGTTAAATTTGGCAGCATTGTAGTGTCTTTCTGCGCAGAGGTTGTAGATTTTGTAATGGTTTTTATGCTTTGAATCCAAAAACCATACTACATAGTCTATATTGTTTCTGTACACGCGTTTGACTCCCTCCACTGGAAAGCCCATTGTGAAATTTAGCCGCAGGCTCCACTCCTGGTGGTGCCCTTCCGTCAATTCCTTTAAGTTTCAGCTTATAAATGTCAAATATAGATAAAATAGATGTCTTCTTATAAACCGCTGTGGCCCTGAGGACAGCACCCGGAGGAAGTTTCCCGGCATGTGAGGCATCCTTTCCCCATTGTTTCCTAAACCCAACCTTCGCCGTCTTGTTATTGTCTTACATTTCCTGTAAATAAAATACTGACAATACTAGAATATGTTTAGAGACAAAAATGTTTTCCCCACTTTATTTATTTTTAGAGATTTTAACTTCTTTTTTTTCAGAAAAATATGGTGACCCGGTCTAAGGACAGCTACATTGGAAAGCGAAATACTTTGCTGAGGGCGTCCAGACCCAACTCGCCGATGGCATCCCATCTTGATGAGATCGATGATGCTGCTGTAGAACATGGGATCATGAGGGAGATGCAGGACCCTTCCTCAGTCCCACCTGCCATTGATGTCATGGCCCCATCCGCTGCTGAGCCGTGTGCCACTCCTTCCGCCAGTGTGACGCCGTCGAACAACCCTGATCATGAGGTCACGGCCCCATCCGCTGCTGAGCCGTTTGCCGCTCCTTCCGCCAGTGTGACGCCGTCGCACAACCCTGATTATGAGGTCACGGCCCCATCCGCTGCTCAGCCATTTGCCACTCCTTCCACTCGTGTGACACCGTCGCACAAACCTGACTTTGAGGTGATTGACACGTCTGCCTATCCTTCCACCAGTAAGAATCACTGCTCACAGTATTTCCTTGAATGTAATGTTTATTTGACTTAAGAATATATTGTATTCTTGAGCTCTGGTCCGGCCTGTTAACCTTACATTACAGGGACCCACATCTAGAAACTGGGTTTAGGTATGTGTTGGTCTATAAATGTGTGTGTGTGTATTCTACATAAGTAATTTGAGCTCTGGATTAATATTACTGCTCACTGCATTAGTTTGAATGTACTGGGTATTTTACTTAAGACTATATTATATACTTGAGCTCTGGACAGGCCTGCTGACCAAACATTAAAGTGACCCACACCTAGAAACTGGGTTTAACACATCTGAACATACAAACAGGATGAGCTACATGAACAGCCATATATTTGAGCTCTTATTTGTATTTGTTCTTTATTTTTAAGAGAAAAAATGTGAGGAGGATGGTTTTCCACCTGTATGGATATGTCACAGGGTCTGTCGGAGGATGCGGAGGATCTGTCGGAGGATGCGGAGGATCTGTCGGAGGATGCGGAGGATCTGTCGGAGGATGCGGAAGATCTGTCGGAGGGTGTGTCGGACGAGGCAGGAGGGTCTGTCTGAGGGTCTGTCGAAGGTATGTCGGAGGACGCAGGAGGGTCTGTCGGAGGGTCTGTCGAAGGGTATGTCGGAGGGTATGTCGGAGGACGCAGGAGGGTCTGTCGGAGGGTCTGTCGAATTGTATGTCGGAGGACGCGGGAGGGTCTGTCGAAGGGTATGTCGGAGGACGCAGGAGGGTCTGTCGGAGGGTCTGACAAAGCGCTGGCCACAACGGACTGGTAGAACATCTCCAGCATCTTTCTGCACACGTTGAAGGGGAGAGTGGAGGCCGGGGGAATAACGCAGTCTTTGGTGTAAATCTCAGGGGGGACCTCAAACAGATTTTCATCAAACCCCTGGGCCAGGACATCATTTACAAAATTGTCAATGAGTAGCATTTCCATATTTCCATCTGGTCTCCATGCTTTATCGACAACACCTTTTCTGGGGCCTGATGAGCGTCGGCATCGGGCGCCTTAACCCGGCGTTCGGTTCATCCCGCGGCGCCAGTTCTGCTTACCAAGTGGCAGGTTCTGGCTCACACTGTCAAACCTGTGCTCCTCTGTCATTTGTTTCCCGTCCTCCCGCAGCTTGCTGCTGGGAGAGATGAATCAGTATGGTCTGTATGTAGGGGGTGAGCAAAAGCAGATAATCAATGATAATAACGCCTTTGGGAAGGTGCTAGAAGGTTGGGGTTTGGGATTCGTGGTGTTACGGCCTCAGTGAGTCTTCTGGTTAAGTTTGAAGCTGATTGGAACTCAAATGACAGTTTCTAACATTAAAGATTCTCACACCTAGAAGAGGGGTCTTTTACCATTGAAATACATACAAAGTTGTGTCTTTATTAAATAACCGGCCAATTGAGTAGTCTTCTGCGATTCAGGCGTGATGCACAATTGCGCCGTGGTGGTGCACGCCGCATGAGCTGTGGTCAGGCCTTTTGACCTTAGATTACAGGGACCCACACCCAGAAACTGGGTTTAGGTGTGTTTGTTTGTGTGTGTGTGTGTGTGTGTAATGCATAAAGCGGTCTTCCTCTGCTTTTACAGATGCCTCCTCCCACTCTTCTTCCTCCTCTTAATCCTCCTCTGTGTCCCGATCCTCTACCTCCTCCTCGTCCTCCATTTTCCTTGGTGTCTGCCACGAACAGAGCTGCCGCTGAGGCCGTGACGCCATGCGCTGCCGAGCCATCTGCCCTTCCTTCCGGCAGTGTGGCGCTCTTTAACAAACCTGCCAGCCGTACACCGAGCGCAAAGTTGTTTAGAAGGAACAAGCCGGTTCTGAGGACTCCGTCCCTCGCCTGCAAGAACTGTCACATCCTTGCTGCTGAGGTGAAGGTGGTGAGAAAGCTGCTGGATATCGAAGTAGTCTGGAAAGATGAACTTAAGCAGTTGCACTCGTCATCCAGTCGAGAAACTGTGAGCATTGTTTTATTCCTCTGATTCTGATATTACATTGTCATTATTTGGAAAGGTGCTAGAAGCTTAGGCTTTGGGATTCATGATATCACGGTCTCTGTGAGTCTTCTGGTTAAGTTTGAAGCTGATCAACTGAAAGTTTCTTACATTAAACGGTCCCGATGCTAGAAGTTGGGTCTTTTACCATTTGAAATACATACAAAGTTGTGTCTTTATTAAATAACCGGCAAATTGAGTAGTCTTCTGCGACTCAGGCGTGATGCACAATTGCGCCGTGGTGGTGCACGCCGCATGAGCTGTGGTCAGGCATTCTGACCTTAGATTACATGGACCCACACCCAGAAACTGGGTTTAGGTATACCGTTGGTCCATAAAAATGTTTGTTTACATTCTAGATGAGTAATTTGAGCTCTGGATTAACGTCACTGCTCACTGCATTAGTTTGAATATACTGTGTATTTCACTTAAGACTATAGGCCTTTTGACATTAGATTACAGGGACCGACACCTAGAAACTGGGATTAGGTGTGTTTGTTTGTGTGTGTGTTTAATGCATAAAGTGGTCTTCCTCTGCTTTTACAGATGCCGCCTCCTCCTCCTCTTCTTCCTCCTCTTCATCCTCCTCCGTGTCCCGGCCCTCTACCTCCTCCTCGTCCTCCGTGTTCCTTGGTGTCTGCCACGAACAGAGCTGCCGCTGAGGTTGTGACGCCATGCGCTGCCGAGCCATCTGCCCTTCCTTCCGGCAGTGTGACGCTCTTGAACAAACCTGCCAGCCGTACTCCGAGCGCAAAGTTGTTTAGAAGGAACAAGCCGGTTCTGAGGACTCCGTCCTTCGCCTGCAAGAACTGTCATATCCTTGCTGCTGAGGTGAAGGTGGTGAGAAAGCTGCTGGATATCGAAGTATTCCGGAATGGTGAACTTAAGCAGTTGCACTCGTCAGTACATTATGAATACTGCGCCAGAAGGGGTGAAAATAGACGTAAAAACCCTAAATGTGCTGCAAGTGGAACTCCGGGCGAGGGTGAGGGACGTGTCGAGACGGGGCAACGGCTGGCTCGGCGCCGCAGAAAGTCCGGTAAGATCACATCGCCCCACCTCTATTTACTTTAGAATATCTGGGCAGGCCTGCTGACCTAACAATAAAAGGGACCCACACCTAGAAACTGGGTTTAACACATCTGAACATTCAAGCAAGATGGGCTACATGAACAGCATTATATTTGAGGTCTTATTTGCATTTTTTCTTTATTTTTCCAGGTGCAGAATGCATGACGCAGAGGGACTGTAGGAGGACGCAGGAGGGTCTGTCGGAGGACACGGAGGGTCTTTCAAAGTCTCTGTCGCAGGGTCTGTCGGAGATTGTAGGAGTCTGTTCTGTTCCCCTTCAGACGTAGAGGGTATGTCGGAGGATGCAGGAGGGTCTGTCGGAGGGTATGTCAGAGGACGCAGGAGGGTCTGTCGGAGTGTCTGACGGAGGGTATGTCGGAGGACGCAGGAGGGTCTGTCGGAGGGTCTGTCGAAGGGTATGTCGAAGGACGCAGGAGGGTCTGTCGGAGGGTCTGTCGGAGGGTCTGTCGGAGAGTCTGTCGGAGGGTCTGTCGGAGGGTCTGTCGGAGGACGCGGAGGGTCTGTCGAAGGGTATGTCGGAGGACGCAGGAGGGTCTGTCGGAGGGTCTGTCGGAGGGTCTGTCGGAGGGTCTGTCGGAGGGTCTGTCGGAGGACGCGGAGGGTCTGTCGGAGGGTCTGTCGGAGGACGCGGAGGGTCTGTCGGAGAGTCTGTCGGATGGTCTGTAGGAGGGTCTGTCGAAAGGTCTGTAGGAGGGTCTGTCGAAGGGTCTGTCGGAGGGTCTGTCAGAGGGTCTGTCGGAGGGTCTGTCGGAGGACGCGGAGGGTCTGTTGAAGGGTATGTCGGAGGACGCAGGAGGGTCTGTCGAAGGGTATGTCAGAGGACGCAGGAGGGTCTTTCGGAGGGTCTGTCGCAGGGTCTGTCGGAGGGTCTGTCAAAGGGTATGTCGGAGGACGCAGGAGGGTCTGTCGGAGGGTCTGTAGGAGGGTCTGTCGGAGGGTCTGTCGAAGGGTATGTCGGAGGACGCAGGAGGGTCTGTCGGAGGGTCTGTAGGAGGGTCTTTCAGAGTGTCTGTCGGAGATTTGTAGGAGTCTGTTCTGTTCCGCTTCAGACGTAGAGGGCGGATTCAGGGAAGGTTTTGACGAGTCTATTCTGTTCCGCTTGATACAGTTCTGTTCTCATTGAATGTCCAATTTGAATGTTAAAAATAAATTGCAGATGCAAAGAAGAATGATGTTTTTCTTGAGTTGGAGTCAGAGTGAATGAATAAAGTGCTTTAAATTGTTTCAATTTTGATCAGAAAGACTTGTGCTTCATAATTCCTGCATCATAGGGTGTTAGCCCAAAACAAAGTTTGAAGCTGATTGGAGCTCAAATGAGTTTCTCTCATCAAAGATTTTCACACCTGGAAGTTGGGTCTTTTACCATTGTAATACATATGAAGTTGGGCCTCCAGGTAAGTAAGGGTTAGAGTAAGATCAATTTGGGATTCATTGTGTTACGGCCTCTGAGTCATCTGGTTTTAATTTTGAAACTGATTGGAGCTCAAATGTGTTTCTTACATTAATGGGTCTCACACCTACAGGTTGGGTCTTATCAATTGAAATACATATGAATTTGGGCCTCCAGAATCTGATGACCTCCTGTTGTGCTAGACAGACAAATCAGGTGTAAAAGTGCACGGTGAGACGTCAGCTGTACAGCAAAAGCAACCACAACTCGATATGCAAACATTTGGCTAAACGGGCACGCCTCGACGCAGTGGGCCCGATGTTCGATTCCGGCCTGCGGCCTTTTGCTGCATGTTATTCAAAGTCTGTCTCCCCTTTCGTCTCTTCGGCTGTCCTGTCAAACAAAGGCATTAAAAAATGCCCAAAAAACAATCTTTAAAAAAAGAGGGATTATAAAAGCTTCAAACGTTGCCAACTGATAAGACACGTAGGCCAAATTGAGCCTTTTGACCTTTATAAAGCAACAGGGCAATAAAGTATTTCGAATTGGAAACATAGCTTCAAAATAGCAAAGTGTGATCAGTGCGGGATGCCAAGTTGAGCCGTGGCGGTTTTTGGGACCTAATGCCAGTTCTTTAGGTTGGTCATGGTGCATTCAGTGTAGTTGTGATGTATTTGAGTCTTATCTAACACTCAGAGATGAAGTGTTAAAATGTTTTAAAGCCTGTGGTAGGAATGATTTCCTGTAGCGGTCAGTGCAACATCGACGCTGTCGGAGCCTCTTGGAGAAGGTGCTTCTCTGTTGGACCAGTGTGGGGTGGAGTGTGGTCGGGGTTATCCATGATAGATAACAGCTCCGATGCTGCTGCCCCAGCAGATGGCGGAGGAGAACAGAGCGCTGGCCACAACGGAATGGTAGAACATCTCCAGCATCTTTCTGCACACGTTGAAGGATCTCAGCTTCCTCAGGAAATAGAGTCTGCTCATCCCCTTCTTGTAAACGGCAGTGCTGTTGACTTTCCAGTTCAGCCTGTTGTCGATGTTGACGCCCAGGTATCTGTACTACGGAGCCGTTCCCTTCCTCCTGAAGTCAATCACCATCTCTCTGGTCTTATCCACATTCATCAGCAGGTGATTCTTACCAGACCACTCCACAAAGTTGTCCACCAGCGCTCTGTACTCTCCCTCCTGTCCGTCCCTTGTACACCAAACAACTGCAGAGTCATCAGAGAACTACTGTAGGTGACATGACTGAGCTGTACTGGAAGTCCGTGGTGTATAAGGTGAACAGAAAGGGAGAGTCGTGATTGTACGGCCTCTGTGGGTCTTCCGGATGAGTTTGAAGCTGATGGGAGCTTAAATGACCGTTTACTTACATTAAAGAGTTTCACACCTACAAACCGGCTCTTTTCCAATTGAAATACATACGAAGATGGTCCTTTATAAAACAACGGGCCAATTAAGTAGTTCTAAATGGATTCGTAGCTTCAAAATAGGCGTGTGCCATACGAGCTTGGATGCACAATTGAGCCGTGCTGGTTTCGGCGACCTGAGTCGCCCCCGTAAAGAACTGGCTTTGGGAAGGGGCTAGAAGGCTGGGAGTTGAGAGGCGTGATTGTACGGCCTTTGTAGGTCTTCTGCACAAGTTTGAAGCTGATTGGACCTCAAATGACCGTTTACTTGCATTAAATATTTTCACACCTACAAACCGGGTCTCGTCCAATTGATATACATACGAAGTTGGGCCTCCGGATGTCGTCCATCGACCTCCTGAGGTTTGCAGGTCGATTTCGGTCACCTCCCGTTGCGCTAGACGGACCGATCGAGTGTCGGAGCGTCCGGCGAGACCTCGGCCGTACGGCAAAAGCGACCGCGAGTCGATACGACCGCGTTTGGCCGAACGGGCCTAGGCCGGGCAAACGAAGCCGGCCGAGACGCGTAGGCTTAAACCGAGGCCTCGCGTGACCCCCTGTGGCCATTATAAAACAACGAGCCGATTCAATAGTTCTAAATGGATTCGTAGCTTCAAATTGGGCACGCGCGACACAGGGCTGACGCACAATTGAGACGTGGCGGTTTCGGGGCCTCAGTAGGCCCCCGTAAAGAACTGGCTTTGGGAATGGGCTAGAACACTGGGGGTTGAGATCGATATAGAATTTTTTATTGATCCCAAAAAAATGGGAAGTAACATTGTTGCAGCGGCAAAAATTTCAGACACACAGCACAAGTACAGAGTAAACATTAAATAATAGGAAAGAAATATACATAAAATAATAATAGAATACTACACTAGCAATATTTAAAATATATACAACTTGGAAATGAAATGTAAAATGTACAACTGTTTCGATATATAGATAAAACTTAATGTGCAAGTTGGGGAGTAAAAATGTACAACTGTTTCACTGGTAATGATTGTGCAAGGTTGGTCAAGGTGCATCCAGTGTAGTTGTGATGTATTTGAGTCTTATCTAACACTCAGAGATGAAGTGTTAAAATGTTTTAAAGCCTGTGGTAGGAATGATTTCCTGTAGCGGTCAGTGCGACATCGAAGCTGTCGGAGCCTCTTGGAGAAGGTGCTCCTCTGTTGGACCAGTGTGGGGTGGAGAGGGTGGTCGGGGTTATCCATGATAGATAACAGCTCCGATGCTGCTGCCCCAGCAGATGGCGGAGGAGAACAGAGCGCTGGCCACAACGCACTGGTAGAACATCTCCAGCATCTTTCTGCACACGTTGAAGGATCTCAGCTTCCTCAGGAAATAGAGTCTGCTCATCCCCTTCTTGTAAACGGCAGTGCTGTTGACTTTCCAGTTCAGCCTGTTGTCGATGTTGACGCCCAGGTATCTGTACTACGGAGCCGTTCCCTTCCTCCTGAAGTCAATCACCATCTCTCTGGTCTTATCCACATTCATCAGCAGGTGATTCTTACCAGACCACTCCACAAAGTTGTCCACCAGCGCTCTGTACTCTCCCTCCTGTCTGTCCCTTGTACACCAAACAACTGCAGAGTCATCAGAGAACTACTGTAGGTGACATGACTGAGCTGTACTGGAAGTCCGTGGTGTATAAGGTGAACAGAAAGGGAGAGTCGTGATTGTACGGCCTCTGTGGGTCTTCCGGATGAGTTTGAAGCTGATGGGAGCTTAAATGACCGTTTACTTACATTTAAGAGTTTCACACCTACAAACCGGGTCTTTTCCAATTGAAACACATACAAAGATGGGCCTTTATAAAACAACGGGCCAATTAAGTAGTTCTAAATGGATTTGTAGCTTCAAAATAGGCGTGTGCGATACGAGCTTGGATGCACAATTGAGCCGTTCTTGTTTCGGCGACCTGAGTCGCCCCCGTAAAGAACTGGCTTTGGGAAGGGGCTGGAAAGCTGGGGGTTGGGAGTCGTGATTGTACGTCCTCTGTGGGTCTACTGGATGAGTTTGAAGCTGATTGGACCTCAAATGACTGTTTACTTACATTAAAGATTTTCACACCTACAAACCGGGTCTCTTCCCATTGAAATACATATGAAGTTGGTCCCCAGTGGCCTCCTGACGTTTGGAAACTCATTTAACTCTTTGCTGCATAATTTCGATGTTGGGCTCCTCATCTAATAAAAATATAATATTGTAAATGTACCAAAATTGCAGCAACATTACATTAAAGTGTTTCACAGCTCGAAGGTGGGTCTTTTCCCCATTGAAATACATATGAAGTTGGTCCTCAGTGGCCTCCTGCATAAGTTAATAAAATAAAATGTTAATGGAGATTCAAATAGACAGGCGCGATACAGGGGTGATGGACAATTGAGCCCTGGCGGTTTCAGGGCCTCGGGATACCCCCGTAAAGAACTGGCATTGGGAATGGGCTAGAAAGCTGGGGGTTGAGAGTCGTGATTGTACGGCCTCTGCGGGTCTTCTGGATGAGTTTGAAGCTGATGGGAGCTTAAATGACCGTTTACTTACATTAAAGATTTTCACACCTACAAACCGGATCTTTTCCAATTGAAATACATACGAAGATGGGCCTTTATAAAACAACGGGCCTATTAAGTAGTTCTAAATGGATTCGTAGCTTCAAAATAGGCGTGTGCGATACCTGCTTGGATGCACAATAGAGCCGTGCTGGATTCGGGGCCCCGGGTTGCCCCTGTAAAGAACTGGCTTTGGGAAGGGGCTAGAAGGCTGGGGGTTGAGATTCTTGGTCTCACGGCCTCTGTGAGTGTTCTGGTCGAGTTTGATGCTGATTGGACCTCAAATGACAGTTTCTACCATTAAAGAGTTTCACAACTACAAACCGGGTCTCTTCCAATTGAAATACATACGAAGTTGGTCCCCAGCGGCCTCCTGCATAAGTTAAATAAAATAAAATGGTAATGTAGTCAGAGTTGTCTTAATATATTTAATGTTTTGTTAAAATTTTGACTAAAAATTAATTAATTAAGTATTAGGCCTTTTTTTACAATGGGCCCCAGCCCCCAGCCCCCAACATTTTTTGTCCGCCCCTGCAGCCAGCAGAGCTGTGGGCGTCGTCAATTAGAGTGCGTGCAGCGGCCACGCAGGTAGATCAAAGAGATCAGTGAGTGGGAGGGGAGAGCAGGCATCAGTGAGACGACAGAGAAAGCATGGGATCGCAGAAGTTTGAGGCAGAACTTGAATTTAAGGTAAGAAACAAAAGAAATTCCGTTTTATTAGCTTAGAGGGACTGACTTTGTGTTGTGTTAGTTGTTGTTTATCGCAGTGATTTCAGGGAATTCGTTTTTTTGCGTTAGCAAGCCATTTAACACAATGCGTCATTTTCCCGGGAGATTTTCCCGGGAGATTCAGCGAGCCATTTAACACATGGATGTAAATGAATAGTACTTAATGGTGTACACGTTATTTTTGTATGGGTTTTACGTGGTTAACACACTGTTAATGAAGTCAGGATGAACATATCCTCAGCCATTGCATCACATCAATAAAATTGGAATTCAAATGGAATTTAACACGTTATTGTTTCCTAATTTGATATGACATAATTCATTAAAAAGTGTTCTACTGTTGTGCTTTTTGTTTCCATGAACACAGAGGGAATATAGACGTGGATGAGCTAGCAGCAAGTCGGGCTCTCCCCCCCCCAAATCAGGAAGGCATGACAGTAAGTGTCTTATTTAATGTATTTAGGTATCTATATGTATTTATTTATATTTTTAAAACTTGGGCTTATTGAGGCCTTTAGTGATCTTTTTTTAAATACCCGGGCCAATTATTTATTCCTAAATGGATTCATAACTTCAATATGGGTTTGAAATTCATGATATTACTGTCTGTATTCTCGGTCTTACGGCCTCTGTGAGTCTTGTGGTCGAGTTTGAAGCTGATTGGACCTCAAACGATAGTTTCTAACACTAAAGAGTCTCACACCTAGAAGTCGGATCTTTTAAACATTGAAATTATTGAGCATTGTGTGGCCTTTATAAAACAAACGGGCCAATTAAGAAGTTCTAAATGGATTCGTAGCTTCAAAATAGGCACGCGCGATACAGGGGTGACGCACAATTGAGCCGTTGCGGTTTCGGGGCCTCGGGAGGCCCCCGTAAAGAACTGGCTTTGGGAGGGGGCTAGAAGGCTGGGGAGTCGTGATTGTACGGCCTCTGCGGGTCTTCTGGAAGAGTTTGAAGCTGATGGGAGCTCAAATGACAGTTTCTAACATTAAAGAGTTTCACACCTACAAACCGGGTCTTTTCCAATTGAAATACATACGAAGATTGGCCTTTATAAAACAACGGGCCAATTAATTAGTTCTAAATGGATTCATAGCTTCAAAATAGGCGTGTGCGACACGTGCTTGGATGCACAATTGAGCCGTGCTGGATTCGGGGCCCCGGGTGGCCCCCGTAAAGAACTGGCTTTGGGAAGGGGCTAGAAGGCTGGGGGTTGAGATTCTTGGTCTCACGGCCTCTGTGAGTCTTCTGGTCGAGTTTGAAGCTGAGTGGACCTCAAATGACAGTTTCTAACATTAAAGAGTTTCACACCTACAAACCGGGTCTTTTCCAATTGAAATACATACGAAGTTGGCCTCCAGATCTCGTCCGTCGGCCTTTTGAGGTTTGCGGTCAATTTCGGTCACCTCCCGTCGCGCTAGACTGACAAATCGGGTGTCGGAGCGTTTGGCGAGACCTCGGCCGTACGGCGAAAGCGACCGCGATTGGCTGAAAGGGCCTCGGTCGGGCAAATAAAGCCACCCAAGTAGGCTTCACTGAGGCCTTTTGTGACCCTTGGTGACCATTATAAAATAACAATTAAAAAATTCTAAATGGATTTGTAGCTTCAAAATAGGCATGTGCGAATCAGTCTGGTGTGTATTTAGGGGGTGAGCAAAAACAGATGAAAAGTCAAAATATTTTGAGCCCTGTGGAACAACTCTCCTCCCTCCATCAGCTCCAACGCGATGTAATAACTGTCCTCCGTCTGATAGAAGTCCTCCGTTTTTATGCAACTCTGCGGTTAAATTTGGCAGCATTGTAGTGTCTTTCTGCGCAGAGGTTGTAGATTTTGTAATGGTTTTTATGCTTTGAATCCAAAAACCATACTACATAGTCTATATTGTTTCTGTACACGCGTTTGACTCCCTCCACTGGAAAGCCCATTGTGAAATTTAGCCGCAGGCTCCACTCCTGGTGGTGCCCTTCCGTCAATTCCTTTAAGTTTCAGCTTATAAATGTCAAATATAGATAAAATAGATGTCTTCTTATAAACCGCTGTGGCCCTGAGGACAGCACCCGGAGGAAGTTTCCCGGCATGTGAGGCATCCTTTCCCCATTGTTTCCTAAACCCAACCTTCGCCGTCTTGTTATTGTCTTACATTTCCTGTAAATAAAATACTGACAATACTAGAATATGTTTAGAGACAAAAATGTTTTCCCCACTTTATTTATTTTTAGAGATTTTAACTTCTATATTTTCAGAAAAATATGGTGACCCGGTCTAAGGACAGCTACATTGGAAAGCGAAATACTTTGCTGAGGGCGTCCAGACCCAACTCGCCGATGGCATCCCATCTTGATGAGATCGATGATGCTGCTGTAGAACATGGGATCAGGAGGGAGATGCAGGACCCTTCCTCAGTCCCACCTGCCATTGATGTCATGGCCCCATCCGCTGCTGAGCCGTGTGCCACTCCTTCCGCCAGTGTGACGCCGTCGAACAACCCTTATCATGAAGTCACGGCCCCATCCGCTGCTGAGCCGTTTGCCGCTCCTTCCGCCAGTGTGACGCCGTCGAACAACCCTGATCATGAGGTCACGGCCCCATCCGCTGCTGAGCCGTTTGCCGCTCCTTCCGCCAGTGTGACGCCGTCGAACAACCCTGATCATGAGGTCAAGTCCCCATCCGCTGCTGAGCCATTTGCCGCTCCTTCCGCCAGTGTGACGCCGTCGAACAACCCTGATCATGAGGTCACGGCCCCATCCGCTGCTGAGCCGTTTTCCGCTCCTTCCGCCAGTGTGACGCCGTCGCACAACCCTGATTATGAGGTCAAGTCCCCATCCGCTGCTGAGCCATTTGCCGCTCCTTCCGCCCGTGTGACACCGGCGCACAAACCTGACTTTGAGGTCATTGACCAGTCTGCCTATCCTTCCACCAGTAAGAATCACTGCTCACTGTATTTCCTTGAATGTAATGTGTATTTGACTTAAGAATATATTGTATTCTTGAGCTCTGCTCCGGCCTGTTAACCTTACATTACAGGAATCCACATCTAGAAACTGGGTTTATGTATGTGTTAGTCTATAAAGGTGTGTTTGTGTGTGTAAATTACATAAAGTGGTCTTCCTCTGCTTTTACAGATGCACTTGAACAAAATCCTAGCATCCTTGTGGTCATTGGTGTCTGCCACAAACGAACCGGCCGGAGAGGTCATGTCCCCTTCTGCCACAGTCAGCCTGTCCTTCTACCAGTAAGAATCACTGCTCACTGTATTTGTTTGAATATACTGTGCATTTGACTTGAGGATATAATATATATACTTGAGCTCTGCTGAACTTACATTGTAGGGACTCACACCTAGAAACTGGGTTTAGGTATGTGTTGGTGTATAAATGTGTGAGTGTGTGTATTCTACATAAGTAATTTGAGCTCTGGATTAAGATTACTGCTCACTGCGTTAGTTTGAATTTACTGGGTATTTAACTTAAGACTATATTATATACTTGAGTTCTGGACAGGCCTGCTGGGTTAGGCTAACCCAAACATTAAAGGGACCCACACCTAGATACTGGGTTTAACACATCTGAACATTCAAACAGGATGAGCTACATGAACAGCAATATATTTGAGCTCTTATTTGTATTTGTTCTTTATTTTTCCAGGTGCAGAAGGCCTCTATTGGTCCGGAGACAGTGAAAATGCTCACACATCACTCGGAGTGCATAACGGTTGATAAGAGAAACAATGCGAGGAGGATGGTTTTCCACATGTCTGGATATGTCGGAGGGTCTGTCGGAGGATGCGGAGGATCTGTCGGAGGGTGTGTGGGAGAGTCTGTTGGA
The DNA here is from genome assembly GCF_008315115.2 of Sander lucioperca. Classification (NCBI taxonomy): domain Eukaryota; kingdom Metazoa; phylum Chordata; class Actinopteri; order Perciformes; family Percidae; genus Sander; species Sander lucioperca. The sequence goes on from NC_050179.1 coordinate 63,079, forward strand.
GGGCCTGTCGGAAGACCCGGAGGGTCTCTCGGAGGGTCTGTCGGAGGGTCTGTCGAATGGTATGTCGGAGGACGTAGGAGGGTCTCTCGGAGGGTCCGTCGAAGGGTATGTCGGAAGACGCAGGAGGGTCTGTCGGAGGGTCTGTCGAAGGGTATGTCGGAGGACGCAGGAGGGTCTGTCGGAGGTTCTGTCGGAGAGTCTGTCGGGGGGTCTGTCGGAAGACGCGGAGGGTCTGTCGGAGGGTCTGTCGAAGGGTATGTCGGAGGACGCAGGAGGGTCTCTCGGAGGGTCCGTCGAAGGGTATGTCGGAGGACGCAGGAGGGTCTGTCGGACGGTCTGTCGAAGGGTATGTCGGAGGACGCAGGAGGGTCTGTCGGAGGGTCTGTCGGAGAGTCTGTCGGAGGGTCTGTCGGAAGATGCGGAGGGTCTGTTGGAGGGTCTGTCGGAGGGTCTGTCGAAGGGTATGTCGGAGGACGCAGGAGGGTCTGTCGGAGGGTCTGTTGAAGGATATGTCGGAGGACGCAGGAGGGTCTGTCAGAGGGTCTGTCGGAGATTTGTAGGAGTCTGTTCTGTTCCGCTTCAGATGTAGAGGGACGCTTTAGGGAAGGTTTTGACGAGTCTATTCTGTTCCGCTTGATACAGTTCCGTTCTCATTGAATGTCCAATTTGAATGTTAAAAATAAATTGACGCAGGAGGGTCTGTCGGAGGGTCTGTCGGAGAGTCTGTCGGAAGGTCTGTCGGAGGACGCAGGAGGGTCTCTCGGAGGGTCTGTCGAAGGGTATGTCGGAGGACGCAGGAGGGTCTGTCGGAGGGTCTGTCGGAGGACACGGAGGGTCTGTCGGAGGGTCTGTCAGAGGACGCGGGAGGGTCTGTTGGAGGGTCTGTCGGAGATTTGTAGGAGTCTGTTCTGTTCCGCTTCAGACGTAGAGGGCCGCTTTAGGGAACGTTTTGACGAGTCTATTCTGTTCCTCTTGATACAGTTCCGTTCTCATTGAATGTCCAATTTGAATGTTAAAAATAAATTGCAGATGCAAAGAAGAATGATGTTTTTCTTGAGTTGGAGTGAGAGTGAATGACAAAAGTGCTTTAAATTGTTTCAATTTTGATCAGAAAGACTTGTGCTTCATAACTCCTGCATCATAGGGTGTTAGCCCAAAACAAAGTTTGAAGCTGATTGGAGCTCAAATGAGTTTATATCATTAAAGAGTTTCACATCTGGAAGTTGGGTCTTTTACCATTGTAATACATATGAAGTTGGGCCTCCATGTAAGTAAGGGTTAGAGTAAGATCAATTTGGGATTCATTGTGTTACGGCCTCTGAGTCCTCTGGTTTTAATTTTGAAACTGATTGGATCTCAAATGTGTTTCTTACATTAATGGGTCTCACACCTACAGGTTGGGTCTTATCAATTGAAATACATATGAATTTGGGCCTCCAGAATCTGATGACCTCCTGTTGTGCTAGACAGACAAATCAGGTGTAAAAGTGCTCGGTGAGACGTCAGCTGTACAGCAAAAGTAACCACAACTCGATACGCAAACATTTGGCTAAACGGGCACGCCTTGACGCAGTGGGCCCGATGTTCGAATCCGGCCTGCGGCCTTTTGCTGCATGTTATTCAAAGTCTGTCTCCCCTTTCATGTCTTCGGCTGTCCTGTCAAATAAAGGCATAAAAAAATGCCCAAAAAACAATCTTTAAAAAAAGAGGAATTATAAAAGCTTCAAACATTGCCAACTGATAAGACACGTAGGCCAAATTGAGCCTTTTTTGACCTTTATAAAGCAACAGGGCAATAAAGTATTTCTAATTGGAAACATAGCTTCAAAATAGCAACGTGTGATCAGTGCGGGATGCGAAGTTGAGCCGTGGCGGTTTTTGGGACCTAATGCCAGTTCTTTATAGGGGCCACCCCTATAAAGAACTGGCATTAGGAAGGGGCTAGAATGTTGGGGGTTGAGATTCCTGGTCCTCTGGCCTCTGTGAGACTTCTGGTCGAGTTTGAAGCTGATTGGACCACAAATGACCGTTTACTTACATTAAAGATTTTCAAACCTACAAACCGGGTCTCTTCCAATTGATATACATACGAAGTAGGGCTTCCGGATGTCGTCCATCGGCCTCCTGAGGTTTGCGGTCGATTTCGGTCACCTCCCGTTGCGCTAGACGGACCGATCGGGTGTCGGAGCGTTCGGGGAGACCTCGGCCGTACGGCAAAAGCGACCGCGAGTCGATACGACCGCGTTTGGCCGAACGGGCCTAGGCCGGGCAAACGGAGCCGCGCGAGACGCGTAGGCTTAAACCGAGGCCTCGCGTGTCCCCCGGTGACCATTATAAAACGATGGGCCGATTCAGTAGTTCTAAATGGATTCGTAGCTTCAAAATGGGCACGCGCGACACAGGGCTGACAAACAATTGAGACGTGGCGGTTTAGGGGCCTCAGTAGGCCCCTGTAAAGAACTGGCTTTGGGGAATGGACTAGAACACTGGGGGTATAATTAGATTTTTTATTGATCCCAAAAAATGGGAAATAACATTGTTGCAGCAGCAAAAATTTCAGACACAGAGCACAAGTACAGAGTAAACATTAAATAATAGGAAAAAAAATACATGAAATAATAATAGAACACTACACTAGCAATATTTAAAATACATACAATTTGGAAATGAAATGTAAAATGTACAACTGTTTCGATATAGATAAAACTTAATGTGCAAGTTGGGGAGTAAAAATGTACAACTGTTTCACTGCCAAGGGCCAGACATGTATTGATTTATGTCATCGAAAAAGTCAAACATCTCACAGTTTGGTCGACAAAATGTCAAAGAAAATGCCAAAAACGACGGAAAAGGGGTCAAAAACGTTGAAAAAAATGCCCAAAACTTTGTAAAAGTGACAATAACTAGTCAGTCCAAAATCGATTGTGAATCTAAAATGATATGGGGGCCAGATCAAACTTTGCAAAGGGCCAGATTTGGCCTGTGGGCCTTGAGTTTGACATTTGTGATCTAAGTTCATCGTGCAGTGAAAAATGAAAGTTTACAGAATTCCTTTTGTTAAGGTTACCCTACTGGCGGTTTTTCATACTTCAACCCATCAGTTGAAATTATGTATATATTACAGCACTGTTCACCATATCATCATTGATCAGTCATGCTTAAGGTTAACATGTGACATTGATTACAAACCACCAACAGGAGTAGTCTAGTAAATAGTGTGATTGTATCATCAGCAGGCAGAATGCTGGTTGCCAATAAATTAGCAGTGTTGAGGCAAACCAGAAGGGTTTAGAAAGCCAGGGCACGGACTAAAAAACTAACAGTGGTCAACATCACAAAGGCAGACAGGCAAATACGGGTCATAGGACTTAGACGGTACGGTTTGGAGGCACAATAAAAGACCTGGCAAATGACTAGGGCTACTGTGCTGGTACTAGAGATATACTCTGGGGAACTTCAAACTATGGAGTAGGTGCTCAGGCAGAGAGTGGATTGGTTGGTTAAATTTACAAAAATAACACACTGGGGACCAACTGATGCTCAAGAGAAATGGCAGGATCAACAGATGTTAGTGGACAGAACGAAAATGAATCAAACAGGTGATGATTGTGAGAATCTAATCAACTTTACTGAGAGGAATGTGGATGAAATGTCACTACACACGTCTAACTAACGGGTGCCAATGTTTGTCTGTTACTGTTGTAGATCAGAGTCCAGGAAAAAGCTTGGTGAAGAGGCCCTCACAGAAGAAGAAAAGACGTAAAAAGTCCACGACAGTGGAAGCAATGGGTAAGTGCTTTAAAATGCTTTTACTGGGTCTTTCTTTCATACACTGCATAGGATGAGGTGTCACTTTTAGCTTGCTCTTGTTTTTCAGATGGAGTTTCTGACCTCTCGTCCTGCAGTGACGAGGGGAGTTTAAATATAGATGGTGAGTTAAATAACGTTTATTATGAAATTCACAAAAACTCCTGCCTTTTTACAAAGGACCCTGCTAGCTTTTTCTCAAACTTAGTAGAGTACTACTTTAAGGACAATTCTGGAGCAAAATTAACCTAGGGGTTAATAACACGTGTACTGAGTCGACCATTCTCAGGGATATGTTTTCATGTCAATTGAATGCGTTTCTAGCTTTAAACAAGCTACTGCAAACCAGTGGTTAGCTGCTAACGCTACCTTTTAGAGCACAAGGTAAATCACTATTTTATACTACTAACTGGGCTCAAAACAGCACCACACTTCAACGGTAGCATGATGACAGTCCTTACATGTAAACCAAAGCATTGAGAACTTTGTAAGTGTACAGACAGTTTATTAAAAAGAGATTATAAAGACAGTAGCGTTCATGTTTACATGCGGGCGCCATCTTGGAAAACAGTCATGAACAGTCGAAACGACGAATGCTGTGCAGCCAGTAACATA
>NC_050179.1:77500-90000 GCF_008315115.2 Sander lucioperca
CATACGGGAGAGAAAAACCAGAGGATTATGATCGGTGTACGCAACGATCGGGAAAGAGCTAGATCCAACATACACCTCAAAGTGCTGTAAGGCCAACAACAAAGCAAGTGTCTCTTTTTCAATGGTTGAATAGTTGAGCTGATGTTTGTTCTTTCTGGAAAAATAGCACACCGGGTGATCCACTCCCGCAGCATCTTCCTGTAGCAGAACATCGCCTGCACCCACTCCGCTTGCGTCCACCTCCAGTTTGAACGGCCTGGCGAAATCTGGAGCCGCCAGCACGGGGGCGTGACACAAGAGCGCCTTGAGACTGTCAAATGCGATCTGACAGTCTGAAGACCACACAAACTCCACCTTAGGGCTCAATAAGCGAGTTAATGGCTGAGCAACAGTGGAAAAGTTACGGCAGAATGCTCTGTAGTAACCTGCCATTCCAAGAAACGAATGTAGAGCTTTACGCGTAGCAGGAACCGGACAAAATGAAATAGCACTGATTTTAGCCTCTACAGGGCGCACCTGTCCCTGCCCTACCTGTCTACCCAAATAGGTAACGGTAGCTTTGCCAAACTCACACTTAGCCAGATTCAATGTAAGATTGGCCTGAGCGAGCCTACTGAAGATTTTCCCCAAGATACATAGGTGCTCCTCCCATGTATCTGTATACACGATTAAATCATCTAAATAAGCATTACAATTACTCACCCCTGATAACACAGTATTCACCAAACGCTGGAAGGTCGCAGGAGCATTGCACATGCCAAACGCCATGACCTTATACTGTGCAAAATGGTCGGGTGTAACGAACGCAGAAACAACAGCGGCACGGTCAGTCAAAGGTACCTGCCAGTAACCTTTTAACAGGTCCAGTTTGCTCACAAACTTGGCATTCCCCAAATTATCAACGCAGTCTTCCATTCTTGGTAACGGGTACGAGTCGTGCACTGTAACGGCGTTCACCTTACGAAAATCAGTAATGAAACGGGGCGAGCCATCGGGCTTAGTTTCAACGAGACAAGGCGAACTCCACGAACTAGAACTGGGTTCAGCGAACCCATTTTTAAGAAGATATTGCACTTCCCCTTTCATTAATTCACGCTTAAATTGGTTTGCCCGGTACGGATGTTGTTTTATTGGACGGGGATCTGTCAGTTCAATGTCATGCTGTATTACGGTTGTTGTGGACGGCACATCACCAAACACACATTTATTTTGTTCGACCAGGTTGATTACATCCTGTCTATGTTCAGCAGGTAAATGTTGTAGTTGGGATGGTAACTCTGAGATGGCCTCGGAGTTTGGGAGTCGAGAACCCAACTGGACTGGATGACGCGGCCGCAGATCATCACAGTCGGATAGGAGCGCAGGCTCAGTTACGATCAGAGCGGCACTCCGGGGAAGCGGCTCCGACTTGTCCACAGGACAGTTTTTATCACTTTCCCTATGTTGGTACAGCTTTAGCATGTTAATATGACAGACGCGCGTTTTTCTCCTTCGCTCGGGAGTACTGATAACATAGTCTGTGTCACTGAGGCGTTCACGGACCTCATGCGGACCAGTAAATTTGGCAGAGAGCCCTGAAGCAGGTATAGGCAATAATGCCAACACTAAATCATCAGGACAGAAAGAGCGAATCACAGCAGAACGGTCATAGTGTCTCTTCATCACTTCTTGTGAACCAGACAACGACTGCTTGGCGAATGTATTGGCGATATGTAGCCGCTCACGGAAGTGGCTGACATAATCTAGTACATTTTTGGTTGGTGACGATTTGAGCGACATGAACTGGTCATGTAATGTTTTGAGCGGGCCACGGGGTGTATGCCCAAACACGAGCTGAGCAGGACTGAAACCCAAAGACTCCTGAATGGCTTCACGCGCTGCAAACAAAACAAAAAGAACCCCTTCATCCCAATCAGTTCCGTTTTCCAAACAGTACTTGCGAAGCATGGATTTGAGAGTCTGATGCCATCGCTCCAGAGCCCCCTGGGACTCAGGATGATAAGCAGAGGAAACAGCATGTTTAACATGCAGTGTGCCGAGTACCTGTTTGAACAGCTTTGACTGAAAATTGGTACCCTGATCCGACTGGATTACACGGGGGAGGCCGAAGGTAGAAAAGATTTTCGTGAGTGACTTCACCACCGATTTGGCTGTAATGTTACGGAGTGGAACTGCTTCAGGAAAACGAGTCGCTGCGCACATAACGGTAAGTAGATATTGGTTTCCACTTTTAGTACGGGGTAACGGGCCCACACAGTCTATAATCACCCGATCGAATGGTTCGTCTATTACAGGAATAGGACGCAAAGGGGCAGGAGGGATTGTCTGGTTTGGCTTTCCTGCTATCTGACATACATGACAGCTACGGCAGAACTTTGCTACATCCGCCTTTAACCCTGGCCAAAAGAAGTGTCTTAGGATCAGCTGATAAGTCTTCGTGACCCCTAAGTGCCCTGACCACTTACTTTCATGTGCTACTGACAGTACATGTTGTCTATACACAGTGGGCACTACTATTTGGTAGACAACATTCCAATCAGCATCAGTATTGCTGTGTGGGGACCATCTACGAACTAAGACATCTTTATCTTGCATGAAAGCTACTTTCTCTACACTTGCTTTGTCACTGTCACTTACCACCCTTCTGAAAAACAGTTGTAGTGTTGGATCCTCTCTCTGTGCGTTCGCCAGACGCCCTCGAGTAACCGGAAGCGAAGCGGAACTGGGAGGCTCGACGGTCTCACCCTCTTTAGGCAGAGATTGCACAGCGGTCAGCTTCTCTACCTCCTCAGGCTCAGTCTCACCTGAAAACATTGGCATAAGTATGCTGTCAGTTAACGAAACATCGGAATTATCACCCTCATTCTGCAACAAACGTGTGCGCGCACGCGTGAGAACACACGCAGGGAACACCGGAGAAGTAGCCAAAAGGTCTGTGGGGGAAACGCCGCACTGGGGTAAATCCCGCACCTCTAGCGTGGGAGTCACCTTACCTCCTGCAATTTCATTCCCCAGTAAAAGTACGATACCCTGAATTGGCAGAGCATCACAAACCGCCACAGGAAAGAACCCGGTCACTAACTTGGACTGAATGTGGACGCGGTGCACAGGACGAGGAATGTAACCCATCTCTATGCCACGGAGCATTGAACCAAACCCGCAAGCTGATTGTTCAGAAAAAGGTAACGCTGACGCCAATATTACCGACTGGGAACAAGCGGTGTCCCTCAGCACCCGGACAGAGCGCTGATCTACAGGCGTGCCGGTGAGTGAAATGCGTGCGTCAAAGGCAAACGGTTTGAAGCAGGCATCCAACTCTTCACATTTCTCAGTTCTTGTACTGTGGTCTGTTTTAATCAGGCCAATGCCCTTAGGCTGGGAAGATCGTGACCATTGCTCTTTACGTTTCAACGTCGGACAGGCAGCAACAACATGACCAGCAAGATGACAATAGAAACATGTCTTCTCATCTTTTTCCGCACCCGGCGTTTTGCGGACAGAGGAAGGTGAAAAAGGGACTCGACGAGGTCTGTCAGGAAAGGAAGCAAAAGTAGTTTTGTGAATTAACACATACTCATCAGCTAACGTTGCTGCAGCAGTTAAAGTTGTTACTTTCTGCTCATTTAAGTAAACAACAATGCGCTCTGGCAGACATTTTTTAAAATCCTCAACCAGAAGTAATTCTCTCAGAGAATTGAAGTTATCAGCAGAGCAGGCAGCACACCACTTATCAAACAACACACCCTTCTCTCTAGCATACTCAGTATAAGTCTGATTCTGTGATTTTCTATGACTCCTAAATTTCTGACGATATGCCTCAGGTACTAGTTCATAGGTGCGCAGAATAGCAGAATTCACAGACTCATAATTTAAACTCTCTTCTAAAGAGAGGGCTGCCATGGCCTCCTGAGCTTTGCCATGGAGTTTACACTGGAGCAACAGAGTCCAAACGTCAGGCGGCCACTGTAGAGCAACTGCAATGCGCTCAAACACACTAAAGTAGGAGTCAACCTCAGATTCCCGGAACAACGGCACTAGAGCAATGTGCTTGCTTATATCAAAAGCCATGGTAATTGGGCTGGCAGAATTTCGAGTGGAGGGGGTGGTGAGTGACATACCTGGAGCTGTAGCAGGCAGGCTTTCCGCCCCCTGAGAGCTTTCAAGCTCGAGCTTCCGTAGCTTTACGGCCGTATCAGCCTCTACTTCTAGCTTCCTCATTTTAAGCTGAAGTTGCATGTGCTGTTTACGTTCCCGTTCCTGAGCCTCAAGCTGGAGACGGGCCAGGCGAACCTTTACACGGGCCATCTTAGCAGAGTCTCATCTCTGGAACGAGCACTGCTTTCTGGGGATGGATCATAGCGTGGCAGCGTGACTGGTGTTTTAAACCCTCCACCTACCTCGCCGTCCACCCTGGAGACTGCTTGTGACCTAAGGGTCTGCACACCCTCTGTCTCTGCCGAGACAGCCACAGGAAGCGTTTTCAACTCTGGAAACATAGGTAACGCAATCAACCCACTCTCCACCAAGTTAGCAATAACTAACGGTTTAGGATCTCTTTTTAACGTGGTTTTTGTTACCGGAATCTGGAGGTGACTCGCTACAATAAATAAGTCATCTTTCCTACATGCATTTATTTGCTCAAGAGTTGGATTGGCTATGAATGCCTCCGAGTCAAAGCACTCAGACGCCATGACACCTAATCAACAAGACAGCTGCACCGGATAACCAATTAATGTTTACACTTACCCTCTTCCAATAAATATCCTTTCACCAGGAATCAATTTAAGTATCCCGGACGAGCCCCCATTTATGTTACGTCCTGTAGCTAGGGGTATCAGGACATAAACATAAAACCAGATGTAATTGGTATTTGAAAGGAAATTTATTCTGAATAGGGCAAATGACAACAAACAGTGCTCAAACAAAAGGACAAGTGGGCCGATGGGTGCTGCGGAAAACAAAAACAGAATATAACAAAAGGAGATCTTCAAAAGGAAGACTATTTCTAAATCTAAATGAAAACGAAAGATTAAACAAAACACCTCTCTAACTTAAATACTTGGTTAAACACAAAACAGTACTCACAGCACCCCTGAACCTAGTGTGACTAAAACAACACAAATTGACTAAATGCAGGAAGGATATCAGTTTTTAGATCTTACTCCTAGGCCCACGTCCTCACACTCTCAAACAGTTTCTCTACAAAGTCTGGTCTGGCAGCTGCCCTCAGCTGCAAACAATTAGGCTCTTTAAGCTGGAGGCAGAGTTGATTGACTCCTCTCGATTGGAGAGTCAGGTGGTGGCCTGCCACACCAATCAGCAGCTCCCTTCTCCAGGTACTGGGCGGGGCTTTCCTGGTCCATCCAATCAGCAGCACGGGATGGCACAGCCTGCTTTGCATCTCATATTATTCTCCATTATACCACACACATGAGGGTATTGCCGGCAGCCGTAACAGTGCTGATTGGCTGATACACGTCTAACATCTACCAACCAGATAGTGTTGTGGGCGGGACATGAAGTGAGATCAGTGGTGAGGTAAACGGGAGCAGAGTGAGAGACTCTGAGCTGTAGCTGAGACAAAGTACAACACCTTTTATTTCGTTAACTTTATAATGATATATATATATAAATATGTATATATATATATATATATATATATATATATATATATATATATATATATATATTATATAATAATGGGAACTGCTGCTTGTTGTTGGTGTTGGGATCTTCTTTTTGGGTTTTGATATTTACATTTTAATGTTCTTTTATTCAGCTCTTTGGTCAGATTAATGTGTGTTTAAATGTGCTCTAGAAATCAACTTTACTTACTGCAAGTTAACTTAAGAAACATTTTACAGACCGAGAGATATGTTGCTTATAATAATTAGTCAGAAATCACAATCAGAACGAGTTGTATAGTTCATTAATAATGTTTATTATACAGACGATAGATTATAGATATAGACCAAGATATAATAACACGTTTATAACACTGACAACACTGCAAGATACAACTATTATAAATGCATTAAAGACCATTCATATTCCTTCATATATAATATACAACATCACATAATCTTTAGATTTAAAATACAAAATCTGGAACACACACACACACACACAGACAGTCAAGAAAAGATCAACTAACTCAATATATATACAATATTATATATATATATATATATATATATATATATATATATATATATATATATATATATAACATAATCTACATATATACACAACATACTAATACAGACAATAAGGGAACATCTGCACCCTGTCAGCATCAAAGGTTAACTTCTAACATTCAAAACTTATTTAATATTATTATAATAATAATCATTGGGTATTTATGTCTTATTTACCATCATTTCTGTTTGTTGTCTCTCTCTCTCTCTCTCTCTCTCTCTCTCTCTCTCTCTCTCTCCACCGAGCTCCGCCTGATCTTACCGTCCTACTTTTCACCGTTTGCGGTGACGCAGTTATCAATCGAGTATTGATTGGTCAGCAGGCGATGCTTTTACAACGGTTGAGCTCTAATCTCCAACATAACCTGCTCCCGACCAGGTTAGGTGTTCAGCATAAGTTACCACGGCGATTGAACCCGGTAACAAGTGATCCACCTTCATGGTCCAGAAAACCCTGGGTTGAACCTGAAGTTACCTCGTTAACGCCAAATCTTGATTCGTAGTACAGGCCTCTGGATGACCTTTGACCCTGGAACAAAAACACACGGATACAAAAATCAATAACTTAAAGGGTGACTCAATCAGGTTTCTGTCCAATCTTTGACATTGGTCCAGTATTAAACCGAAAAACAGCCACGATAATCCCCATCAACAAACCCCCCAGACTTCATGTAAATAGTTACCACTTTAATCAACATAAAAACACATTTCATTCAAAGTGGACATAAACTAAATAAATCTATCAAAAGCCGTCTTGGTTCATCTTTCAACTGTTCCAAGAATCACCACTCTGGTTTGGTTGAAATAAACCCTTAATTCACCCATTTACATGTGGAGATATGCTGGCTCTATACACGCTAAAAGTCCTGATTATTTACATGGAGTCTGGTGGAGTTTGGTGATGGTGAATTTGGGGCTGTTTCCTGTTAAACTAAAAGGATCTTACTCTTTAACTAAAAGGTCTATCTCTGTAGGGATCCATCCCATAATGTTGTCAGACACTTATGTCAGCAGCAACAACAGAACGTTTAGTAGACGCTGACTGAAACTTGCTTTTAAGAAAACAATTGGTCTTGACTGGTGTGTGTGCATGTGTGTGTGTGTGTGTGTCTCTATGTGTGTCTCTTTGTGTGTGTCTGGTTGTCTGTGTGTGTGTGTGTGTTTGTGTGTGCATGTGTGTGGGTGTGTGTGTATATTTGTGTGTATGTATGTCTGTGTGTGTGCATGTGTCTGTGTGTGTGCATGTGTGTGTCTCTGTGTGTGTCTGGTTTTCTGTGTGTGTTTGTGTGTGCATGTGTGTGGGTGTGTGGGTGTGTGTGTGTGCATGTATGTGTCTGTGTGTGTGTCTGTGTGTGTGTGCATGTGTGTGTGTGTGTGTGTGTGTGTGTCTGTGTGTGTGCGCATGTGTGTGTCTGTGTGTGTATGTATGTCTGTGTGTGTGTGTGCATGTATGTGTCTGTGTGTGTGTGTACATGTTTGTCTGTGTGTGTGTGTGTGCGTGTTTGACTTCACTTTACTTTGTGACTTCATTTTGTTTTTAACTTGCAAATAATATGAATATATAATAGTATAAAAACAGAAGAACCGACCGACTGAGTTACAAGGTTACCAACATGTGTCTCTGCAGAGTCTTGATGTTGTTGTTTTAAAGTGTGACTGAAACAGGAAGCTGATCGAACTGATCAGGATCTAAATTGCTCAGTAGAGCTGATAAACATCCAGGATTTATCTCAACGCCTTGGACGGAAAATTCTAGTTAACTCATCGAGGTCACACATCAGAAATATGACGCCTGTCACAGGATGTGTGTGTGTCTCTCTCTGTCTGTCTCAGTGTGTGTGTGTGTGTGTGTGTGTGTGTGTGTGTGTGTCTGTCTCTCTGTGTGTGTGTGTGTGTCTCTCTCTCTGTCTCTGTGTGTGTATGTGTGTGTGTCTTTGTGTGTGTGTGTGTGTGTGTGTGTGTGTCTGTATGTGTGTGTATTTGTGTGTGTTTGTGTGTGTGTGTCTCGGTGTGTTTTTTTGTGTCTGTGTGTGCATGTTTGTCTGTGTGGGTGTGTGTGTCTGTGTTTGTATTTGTGTGTGCCTGTGTCTCTCTGTCTGTCTGTGTGTGTGTGTGTGTGTGTGTCTCTCTCTCTGTCTGTCTGTGTGTGTGTGTGTGTATGTGTGTGTGTCTGTGTGTGTGTGTGTGTGTGTGTGTATGTTTGTGTGTGTATTTGTGTGTGTTTGGTGTGTGTGTGTCTGTGTGTGTGTGTGTGTCTGTTTGTGTCTGTCTGTCTGTCTGTCCCTCCATCTGTCTGTCTGTCCCTCTGTCTGCCTGTCTGTCTGTTTGTGTCTGTCTGTCTGTCTGCCTGTCTGTCTGTCCCTCCATCTGTCTTTTTGTCACACACACACACGCAGGCTTGACGCACACATACCAATGTACAGGTATAACCTTCCGGTCCCTTTCGTCGGCTGCGGAGAAAGCTCTACATCGAGCCTCCACAGAACCAGAAATCATGTTTTAAGTGTGCTTCTGATGGACATAATTCTCCCACAATCCACTGCACCAACGGACACGGAGCAGCAGCTCCCAGCTGGAGAAATGAAATGATGACGTAATGGTTGTGTGTGCAGGATGTGGTCCGTAGCTGGTACAGCCGCCTGCCCGCCATGGTCCACAACGCCCAGCAGCTGGTGGCCAACTCAGAGGAATGTGCCTGGTTCAAATTTACCCTAGGGGTTAATAACATATGGGATCTGTATTCATGCTAATCTAATGCGTCTCTAGCTTTAAACAAGCTACCGCAAACCGGCGGTTAGCTGCTAACGCTAGCTTCCGGAGCCTTGTTAGTGGTATAACATTGTGATTTACCCTCTGCCTCGAAAGCTAGCGTTAGCATTTGAAGAATATATTTGGTATAAAATTAGTAAGAGAGTCTCAAGCCACCTTGACCGTGCTTTCTCTGTGTCTGAAGGCCTGGGAGGGACAGTGATAAGATGAAAACATGTCCCAGAGAACGGTCAACACATATGTTATTAACCCCTAGGGTCATTTTGCACCGGAATTACCCTTTAAAGATCTGCTGGGGATTTAAAAAAGTTAATTTAAAGCCCTGGTTAAAGCGCTTTACTTAGTTTAAAATACTGCTATTTTAGGTATATATGTTCTATTGGTGAACGAAAGGGCGTAACTTTGGGTTCAACATTGGGGGTGGGTGAGCTCTCCAACTATCTGTCGTTCTCCCTTTCTTCTCCACTTTCATGTCTAAGCTGTCCCTATCACATAAAGGCCTAAAGTGCCACAAAAAGTCAGTTGCAACTTCCTCGCAACAGGCCCGCTGTGTTTTCTACTAGCCGCATTCAAAGTACCGTATATCCGAACTATAAGTCGCTCCGGAGTGTAAGTCGCATCAGTCAAAAAATGCGTCATGAAGAGGAAAAAAACATATATAAGTCGCACTGGACTATAAGACACATTTATTTAGAAATTTATTTCACAAAATCCAAGACCAAGAACAGCCATTTAATCTGGAAAGGCAAGTTATTCAACTACACAACAACACACACGGTATTATATTGTCAAGTATCACAGTTAAAGCCTGTGAAGTGGTAATAATGTAATTTATTGTGAAATATTACAGTTATATCTTGTGAAATCCTGGAAATATTTTACATTGCAGAACAACTACCAGGGCGTGGAGACGTAACTGCAGCGTTGACAAGCACCCATCTGTGGACTCGTTCCTCCAGCTCTGGCCATCTTGCTTTCAGCCTGCGATTAGCCTATTAGCCGATTAGCCGATTAGCTTTCTTTGTTTCCTTCATTGCAGTAAAAGTCACCTTTTCGCCAGTCCCTCACAAGTTTCTCCCTCACTCCAAACTTTCTTTCTGCTGCTCGATTACCGTTTTCGGCTGCATATTTTACTACCTGCAGTTTGTAATCTGCAGAATAGGATTTTCTTTTCTTTCTCAGTTGTCTTTAGGAGCAGCATATAGTTGTCACAAGCCTAGAGCGCCCTCTGGCGACTTTAGACGGTAATGTTTTCAGTATGAATTAACATTTAAAAACATGTTAAATTATATATATTTTGATATAAAAGTCGCACCTGACTATAAGTCGTGGACCTGCCAAACTATGAAAAAAAGTGTGACTTATAGTCCGGAAAATACGGTAATTGGAAAGACCGACGCAGCCTTTCTGAACGCAGCCTTGTACTGCAGTTTCATCCCAAATGTGCAGTTTTACAACGTTGACCGGCAATTTCCACTGGATGCGAAACGGCTGCGTGCTCCGCCGTCCATCAACACCCACCAGGTCTGGATTTGTTGCGGCACGGCTGCAGCCATGACTGACAGCTGTAGTCACGAGGACCCACGAGATCTTACGAATTCACGTAGAATAGAACCACGAAACCACCACCAGTTAGTTTCCATCCAGAGGAGTAGAGGGGAAACTACTCTGAGCTGTGTTTTCAAGGTGTAGTGCAGGAAATATGATCCGCCGTGAGCACGCTGGATTTTATTTAGGAAAATTAACCAGATTTTTATTTTGTTTCTGTGCTCGACTTCCTGTCCCGCACTATCTGCCGTGTGCTGAGTTGCTGCGGAGCTCTCCGGCGTCCGGCAACAATACAAGCTCTGGTATCTGCTCCGGAGGGCTGGGACCGCCGGAGCAGATATGCAGACGTCCCACATCCAGTGGAAATTGCAATTGAAGTGTGTGCATCCCCAGGTTGTCTGTCGGCGCTGGGTGTGTGTCTGGAGCGCTCGTGGCGGCAGAAGAAGCTGATGGCGCCTGGCTGCGAGCCGGCCGCCGTGAGGGCCATGATGGAGGCTCTGCGGCCGCTGGTGCTGGGTCAGAGTCTGGCCGGGGCCGGAGGGGGGGGCTTCCTCTACCTGCTGACCCGGGAGCCTCACCAGCGGCTCGCCGTGCTGCACGTCCTCAACAACACACCGGTAAGAACCAATCAGGGGGCAAAGAGGCACCGGTCAGAACCAATCAGGGCCCAAAGAGTCACCGGTAAGAGCCAATCAGGGCCCAAAGAGTCACCGGTAAGAGCCAATCGGGCCAAAGAGTCACCGGTAAGAACCAATCAGGGCCCAAAGAGTCACCGGTAAGAGCCAATCAGGGCCCAAGGAGTCACCGGTAAGAGCCAATCAGTATGGGGGCTTGAACCAGCAACCCAACTCCCTACTGACCAATGGGGGTCAGCTTCGCTTCAGAGCGCGTAGCTCCTATGGCGCCATTTTGCTGCTACCAAGCCATCACCTCCCGTTAGCATCCCATTGACTGCCATTCATTTTGACATCACTTTGACAGAGAATAACTTTACATCTGAAGAGTTTAAAGACTCTATTTGTCCATTGTTTATTTCTAAAGAAACACGACAATGTATAAAAGGCTCTATTACCTTGTACCTCACGTTATGGCTCCGTAGCAGACGTTTTTATAAAAATAGGCTAACGATTGGGTCATAACCACGAGACTTACTGTCTCATAGTAGAGGAATTACCGTATAGTACAGGAGAAGCTCTCAGGCAGTTTGGACTTCCATTAGCTGTTTAAGTTTAATTACTAATGTTAACTATCATTTTAGTGATCAATAATTAGCCTGTGTCTATGTTATCTCCTTACATATACCTACGCTCTCCGTCTCTGCTAGATTGGGAATGATTGAGATTTCTCTTGGCACAGCTACCAGAAGACTTCCAACTTTCAGACAGGTTGCTCACGTCACATCTACGTCTTCAAGCTCAGTTGGAGGCTGCTCAGTAACGCTCAGCCATCACCGGGAAAGAGACTTCACTGGTCTCCGTCCAGAGACACGGGACCTGCTGGTCCATTATATATATGTCAATGGGGATTACCAATGAACTGAAGCCTTCTGGTTAATTCTGGCGTTATGTATAATCATTAGGGGCAGGTATAGGTTGGCCTCTATTTGATCGGCAGATGAAGACAGGAAAGGAGGGAGAGAGCAGTGGAGATTTTAGAACCTTTTTAGGAGGGCTCAAGTCCCCGTAAATTTCATTTCATCTTTCAAACTAAGTCTCACCGAGACTTATAAATAAATAATAATAATTTGCATGTATTTGTTTGCCAGTTGGGTTTAGATATCAACAGTCTTATTGCCCATTTTGAAATCAACCTTATTGTAATGTAATGTAATGTAATGTAATGTAATCCTTGTTTCAGGGTCTGGGAGACTTCAGCGTTCACTCAGTGGAGCTGGACATGGACGGGATTACAGTCCTACGTCCTGCACACGGATGTCAGAGGCTGCTGTGATGAACCATACAAAGACCAGAGAGAATTCAGAAAGGG
>NC_050179.1:95000-112500 GCF_008315115.2 Sander lucioperca
CTTTCACCGGCGACCTGATAGCTGCTGGTTAGTAAATACGCAGGAACACCAAAAGCGGGAGGAAGCGTGGGTTAATATGTGGATTCATATGTTTACACAACTATGTGACTCGACTGACTTCTAAAAGTTCGCCACTTGACTTGAACCAAAGTTGAAAACACCTGTTCATGTCTTCTGTAGTCTGTTGGCTATTTAGGTTTTTTTCCTGGAACACGTCACTTACACATTTTGCACATACTGCGTCTTGTGTAGACTGTCATATTTATGACCTTATGTAGGCTACATTTTATGTACTAGTGTTATTGTTGAATACATTGTGAATACATATTTCTAAAATTGTATGATGTTTTTGTTGAGTTATTATTACACAATGCTTTTTCTGATCTTTTTGAATCCCCTGACAAATAACCCATATTACAAAAAAAACTAAAACTAAGACTAAAACTAATAAAAACTAAACTAAAACTAAGCATTTTCAAAAAATAAAAACTAAACTAAACTAGCAAACCCGCTTTAAAAACTAATTAAAACTAAACTGAATTTGAAAACAAAAAGTCAAAACGAAATAAAAATAAAAACTAATGAAAAATGCAAAACTATAATAACCTTGCTCTAAACACGCTAAAAGTCCTGATTATTTACATGGAGTCTGGTGGGTTAATTGATGGTGATTTTGGGGCTGTTTCATGTTAAACTAAAAGGATCTTACTCTTTAACTAAAAGGTCTATCTCTGTAGGGATCCGTTCCATGATGTTGTCAGACACGTAGAATAATAATCTGAGTCTGTCAGCAGCAACAACAGAACTTTAAGTGGCACAACCCTTCCCCTTTACGACTGAGAGACTGCCGACTACGCCCGTCTCAGTTCACGCTACACAGCACAGTATTTTCCAGAATATCCACATCCCCGTCTAAATTGCCTCCTTGGTAGTAGCTATTATCATATTGTGTGTGTCTGTGTGTCTGTGTGTGTGTATGTGTGTGCCTGTGTGTGTGTGTGTGTGTATATGTGTGTGCCTGTGTGTGTATGTGTGTGTGTCTGTATGTGTGTGTGTTTGTGTGCATGTGTATGTGTCTGTATGTGTGTGTGTGTGTGTGTGTGTTTGTGTGTTTGTGCATGTGTGTGTGTGTGGTTAGCTTCAGTTCCAGTTAAATGATATCAATCAGATCACCATGCCAACCGTCATCAGCAGCGTCTCTTTTTCTACTTTTATCAAACATGACTTCTTTATCTCATCTTCAGAGGAAACTTTGCAGCATCAGCTATCTATCCAGTAATCAATGTCCTTTACACGGATCTACAACCACAGAGACTGACGGGTCTTCATACACACATTATCAGAGACATTTAGTTATGATGGTTAAGGTTAGGGTAAGGGGCTAGGGAATGCATTATGTCAATCTTAATCAGAAAAGCTTTATTGCCAAGTACATTTTGTACACATACAAGGAATTTGTTCTGGTGTTGTAGGTGCATGTCACATTCTCTAAAATAAGTTAAACAAACAGGTTAAACAGAACAAACAATATAAGTATAAATAACATAAATAAAGTATAAATATACATATATATATATATATATATATATATATATATATATATATATATATATATATATATACACAGAACGTATTAAAAATAAGAGAGTAAGAGTTAAGATAAAAAGAGCAGATTAAGTACAGTGGCATGAGGAGCCAGAGGTGGGGTGAGGAGAGAGTCAGGGTGGTTTCCGGGTCTTGTTAATAAGACTAGTGGCGGAGGGGAAAACTGTCCTTGTGACGTGAGGTTTTGGTTCTGATGGACCTCAGCCTCCTGCCAGAGGGGAGTGGCTCAAAGAGTTTGTTGACGGGGTGGGAGGGGTCAGCCACAGTCTTTCCAGCACGCTATTAATGACGGGTCCCCACAAAGATAGTGCCATAAACCTGTGTGTGTGTGTGTGTGTGTGTGTGTCCTGTACCTGTCCAGATGTGTGTGTGTGTGTGTGTGTGTGTGTGTGTGTGTGTGTGTGTGTGTGTGTGTGTGTGTGTGTGTGTGTGTGTGTGTCCTGTACCTGTCCAGATGTGTGTGTGTGTGTGTGTGTGTGTGTGTGTGTGTGTGTGTGTGGCGTGTGCCATGTGCTGACATGTGCGTAAAAACACTGGCTCTGATTGGCTACCATGAAACAAGACTCTGCCTTAGCCAATCATAATCGCTTACCTCGTTACTAACCCACCTCCTCACTAGCTGTGAGCCAGGGGGTGCGTTCGGATTACACAGTTTATTCAATCAATGCATAGAAACGGACCGCATTTAACGTCCAGGAAAAGTAATTAGTTAGATTACCCCGTTACTGAAAAAATAACGTTGTTACCTAACGCCGTTCTTTTAAACGGCGTTATTCCAAACACTGTTAATAACGCGTTTAATTGACAGCCCTAAAATAAACACATAGTTTACTGATTTACATGTGAGAATATGCTGGCTCTATACATGCTAAAAGTCCTGATTATTTACATGGAGTTGACATGGTTGCTGGTTACAGCGTTCACGCTCAATACTGGACTAATGTCAAAGATTGTTCCCATCAGTCACACTGCAGAAACAGGAAGATAGGGTCCAGGTTGAAAAGCAAAAGTACTTACCTTTTAAGAGCTCATAGAAAATGTGTTTTGTATTTGGATATAACTAGTGCAGTGCCCGTTGAAAATGTGCCCTTTTGGAAGGGGCAATTACTCGGCCTGTGGTATTGCTGCTTGTAGAATTCATCAAAACCAAATTGTACCCCCAAATTACTGACAGAAGGACCCCACACCACTTAGTATGCAACTCCACTGTATAGCCTACTACTGACTTACAGTGTAGGCTACTTCTACATCAGAGGAAGACATTGTAGGCCTACCTACTACTATATTAACCTGACAGATTCAGAATGTAATCACAAAATATCACAGTGACAACGTGGAATAATCAGACATTAGCCTCATGGACTCATGGCGGTGTGCTACCCACCGGCCTGTTATGAGAACTAAACAGCACATAGCTGCATTCATCAGCCACTAGAACCAGACCGTGTGTGTGTGTGTGTGTGTGCGCAGAGAGAGAGAGAGAGAGAGAGACAGAGAGAGAGACAGACAGACAGACAGACAGACAGACAGAGAGAGAGAGAGAGAGAGAGAGAGAGACAGACAGACAGTGTTGTCTCGTGTCGTTAATGAATTTAACATTTCAGCAGAGGTGTTCATCTCCATACAGGTTTAGTGGGTTGACGGTTAACGGGGAAGTAGGGGATTTGATTCACGGGGTATTTTGGCGACTTAATTAACCCGACCCAGGGCGAGTCTGATGAAAACTGATGTATCTGCCCGGTTCAACTCTGAAGGAATAATCTCCGAGATTACGTTATGTTCTCCCAGCTCACAGCAATTTAACAGCAGGAAAAGAGTCCCCCCCGCCGCGGCGTCTGCTGATGTGCAGGTTACCTTCCCCCCCAAACACGCCGCTAAACACAGACACGCATACTGTATATAACCTACAGATACGTCTCGCTTTATGAGATAGATAGCCTGCCTATAAGTGGCATCACGCTCTGTCTGCACTTGTTGTCTGTAGCTGGTTGTGCTTTGCATGTGTGGGATTCTGAAACGTCCTTAAATTCAGGAATTGTCGTTTGTTTATTCAACGTCAAAGACAGTCCAAAGTAGTGCATCTTTGCACATTTTTGTGGGTCTGAGGTGTATGTCACATTATATCTGCTAAAGCTCAGCTGCTCTCTGTCTCTGGTCCTCAGGGTGAGAGGGGGAGGGGCCAGCGGAGAGACCAGCAAAAGCCAATGTGTGCTTCTTTTACCGATATATATTTAACGATATCTTTTGCATTTCTAACCCAAACAACGTCAAACTTGGCACTGCACTTACTCGTGCCCATAGCAAGACACCTGTCAAGATTGAAATCCATCGGACTAACTGTTCGAGAGATATTCACATAACACACACAGACAGACAGAGACAAACACACACACACACACACACACACACACACACACATAGACACACACACACACACACACACACACACACACACACACACACATAGACACACACACACACACACACATAGACATGTGTCCCCCAGAGGTCAAAGGTCAGACGTGTCCCAGGAGCAGTTTGACGGCGGCGTCCCTGTTGTGTCTCTGGGCTTCCTGCAGAGCAGAGCTCCCCCACCTGGTGGACAGACACAACTACATCACACACTCTCTCCTCCATCTACAGCAGGGCTGCTAAACTCAGTTTCCCAGAGGGCCACACTGGAAACACAGAATCACACACTCTCTCCTCCATCTACAGCAGGGCTGCTAAACTCAGTTTCCCAGAGGGCCACACTGGAAACACAGAATCACACCACAGGGCCAGAGATGTTAAGGTTATCAATGTGCTTTTGTTTAATTGAAAAAGTCAAATATCTTTGACTGTAGCTGCATGTCACTTTTTTCTACATTTGTGTGTGTGTGTGTGTGTGTGTGTGTGTGCGTGTGCGTGTGCGTGTGTGTGTGTGTGTGTGTGTGTGTGTGTGTGTGTGCGTGTGTGTGTGTGTGTGTGTGTTTGTTGGGTTGATAGGTGGCTGTTGCTGTAATGCTGGTGCTGGACGGGAGAATGGGTGCCGGTGCTCTGGTGTTTGGTATCTTGTGGCTGGTGGCCGTTCCTTTGTGGTGTCGTGGCTCCCTCTGGTGGTGTGTTGGGCTGTAGTGAATCTAGCTCCTTGAGGGTTTCTTGGATGAGACTGTCTACTGAAGGTGATTGGTGGTGAATGGTTTTGGATTTGATGGCTAGCTGTTGTTGGCGGTGTAGGCGTGGGTCTTTGGGGGGCTGCTTAAGTGGTGGTTGGGGTTCTCTGGTCAGCTGTAGGTGGTCTTGTAATTGTTCCTGTGATGGTTTGTTGTTGCTGCCTTGCAGTTTTTTGGGAATGGAGCAGCTTTGGTGGTGGGTGTGGGGTTTTCATTGATTGTGTCCTTTCCGGTTTTTCTGGTGCAGATGTTGAAGTCCCGGGGCCTCATGTATAAAAGATTGTGCAGCTTTCACACCAAAAGATGGCGTACGGCCAAAACTTGAAAAGTACCTACGCACAGAAATATTCACATGTATAAAACCGGGCGTACGCCAGGTCCTGCGCCGTTTCAATACAATCAACATGAAATTGAGCGCACATGAATGAGTGACCGACCCCACCTTGCTTCCTCCCATTAACGAATATGGAAATTACTATAAATGCACCCCCGACGTCATTCTTCATCAAATCACAACGGGTTATCCCGCTGCAGACGAAAAAAACTAACTTCAGCGACTGAGGTTGAGATGCTGATCGCGGAGGTGGAGGCGAGAAAAGTTTTTTCTGTTTGGAGGTTTGTCATCTTGGATAAGCAATAAAAGAAAATGCCCAGAATGGCAAATGGTGACCGGGCGGAGAATGCACCGAACCATCGCAGAAATAATAAAATAATGTCTAATGTCGCAGTAGAAATCAAGAGAATAGTTACAGCGCCACACCAGTTACAGAACAACATGCATCTCAGTGTCTACAAGCACTACAACTAGTTTGAACTCACTGATGTAATGCCATTTATTTATTTTCTAAGTGTTAGTAGGGGAGAGTGGGGACAGCTGCAACGTGTGGCAGTTGCAACATTGCTGATTTCTCCAATCAGGAATGAGCTAGAGTCATTTTTTGTCATACTGTCTAAACTGTTTAAGTATTGATCTTTATCATTATATAGTTTGAATGTGCAGTTTCTTAGCTCTTAACAGACTTCAGTACCATGTGTTAAAGCTAATGTGTTAGGCTAGCATCACTAGTTTTAAGATGGCTTTTGCAACTGTCCACACATGGTGTTGCAACTGTCCCTCATGACAACAATAATGACAATTAGATAAAATTGGCATAAAAGGCAATTTCAGTGGTTTAATAACTCTGGTCTCAAATAAACAAAAAAAATATTTGAATAATTATGCCAAAGTATGAGTTTTATTACATCTAAATGACTGTTGCAACTGCCCCTCGGTACTGTTACATTTTTCAGGGTCCATTTCAGTTCAAATTACTTCCATATTATCAGATGTACACATGTTGCAGCAGTATGGGCAGGTAGGTGACATATATGGGTTTAAAATATCAATTTTTTGTCTTTCTAATACAAACGGTTGCTGAGAAACTGAAGGAAATGTAAAAAGTGTTGCAACTGCCCCCGCTCTCCCCTACGCTCAGAGAAACTGAGTCCAGCGCGAGGGAGACCCGACTCAGAGGAGGAGAGGTTAGCGAGGCCAGCGTCTCCACGGCAGGTGACAGTACGCACGGATTCGCTGCGCCACGCATGGATGAAATAATGAAATAGTAAATAAGACTACAGCAACAGAAATATGTGCAGAACTAAGACAGTCAAGACGGCCCAGTGTTTGGTGGACCGGGTACACCTTGTTCACTTAATAGTCTACAAATCATCCACGGGATCAATACCATGGCAGGATTGAATAATTGGAGCCTAGACGCAATTGTAATATACTACATTTCTGATCCTCTGAATAAAAACAGAAAATTAGAAAAACAGTTTTAAGATCCAATTTTTTTATTTGCCAAGGCGGAAAAAAATGAAAAATTGGATATTTGGAAAAAAATGAAAAAATGGATATTTGAACCCATTTTTCTGTTTTTCCAAATGTCCGTTTGTACTTAGAAAATTGAACTGATAAGTGTTACACTGACCCTTTTTGAGGCCCAAAGTGTAACGCTACAGATCCATATGTCCGACACGACTGAAGCGTGGTGTCGCGATATCATACATCCATGGTTAATGCTCCACGCCCCTGAGCGGCTGCTGATTGGACGAACACTTGACGTGGGTTTGGCTTCTCGAGAATTTCAACAGACTATTATTGCGGCTCATTCAGAATACCATATCTCATATTGGACTAAAATAGTTCACCGAAACGTGTTTCTGAAAACATTTTAAGAGAGAAATAGGCCGTGCAGTTGCTTAATCTGTCTTCATTTCAGATCAACAAAGGTCAGTTTAAAAGATTTTCGTCTACTTCTACTGGATAGTCGCGTCACGTTCAACGGATTAATTTGCATAAAGATGAGCATCGGCCAGCTTTTGGACGCGCAGCATTTTTTCAAATGCAGCGCCGACTTCCCAGGATGTTTTGTGAGATCAGTGGTGAGGTAAACGGGAGCAGAGGGAGAGACTCAGAGCTGTAGCTGAGACAAAGTACAACACCTTTTATTTCATTAACTTTATAATAAAACACAGATACAGATTATCTGCAAACTGCCAAATATGGGACAGAGCCTTTCCAGCTGCTGCTCCACGACGGTGGAAGCTGCTGCCTTCACATATCAGATGGTCTCCCTCCATTTCTGTTTTTATATCTCAGATAAATACACATTATAACTCTCTAATCTCTCTATCTGGTCTCATCATGTCATCATTCTGGGTTTGGGAACTGCTGCTTGTTGTTGTTGTTTACATTTTAATGTTCTTTTATTCAGCACTTTGGTCAGATTAATGTGTGTTTAAATGTGCTCTAGAAATCAACTTTACTTACTGGAAGTTAACTTAAGAAACATTTTACAGACCCAGAGATATGTTGATTATAATATCCATCCATCCATCTTCGTCCGCTTATCCGGTCTCGGGTCGCGGGGGTAGCAGCTCCAGCAGGGGACCCCAAACTTCCCTTTCTCAAGCCACATTAACCAGCTCCGACTGGGGGATCCCAAGGCGTTCCCAGGCCAGGTTGGAGATATAATCCCTCCACCTAGTCCTGGGTCTTCCCCGAGGCCTCCTCCAAGCTGGACGTGCCTGGAACACCTCCCTAGGGAGGCGCCCAGGGGGCATCCTTACCAGATGCCCGAACCACCTCAACTGGCTCCTTTCGACGCAAAGGAGCAGCGGCTCTACTCCGAGCTCCTCACGGATGACTGAGCTTCTCACCCTATCTCTAAGGGAGACACCAGCCACCCTCCTGAGGAAACCCATTTCGGCCGCTCGTACCCTGGATCTCGTTCTTTCGGTCATGACCCAACCTTCATGACCATAGGTGAGGGTAGGAACGAAAACTGACCGGTAGATCGAGAGCTTTGCCTTCTGGCTCAGCTCTCTTTTCGTCACAACGGTGCGATAAATTGAATGTAATACCGCACCCGCTGCGCCAATTCTCCAACCAATCTCCCGCTCCATTGTTCCCTCACTCGCGAACAAGACTCCAAGGTACTTGAACTCCTTCACTTGGGGTAAGGACTCATTCCCTACCTGGAGAAGACACTCCATCGGTTTCCTGCTGAGAACCATGGCCTCCGATTTAGAGGTGCTGATCCTCATCCCAGCCGCTTCACACTCGGCTGCGAACCGATCCAGTGAGTGCTGAAGGTCACAGACCGATGATGCCATCAGGACCACATCATCTGCAAAGAGCAGCGATGAGATCCCCAGCCCACTGAACTGCAACCCCTCTCCACCCCGACTACGCCTCGATATCCTGTCCATAAATACTACAAACAGGATTGATGACAAAGCACAGCCCTGGCGGAGGCCAACTCTCACCTGAAATGAGTCCGACTTACTGCTGAGAACCCGGACACAGCTCTCGCTTTGGTTGTACAGAGATTGGATGGCCCTGAGAAGGGACCCCCTCACCCCATACTCCAGCAGCACCTCCCACAGTATCTCCTGGGGGACCCGGTCATAGTCCTTCTCCAGATCCACAAAGCACATGTAGACCGGTTGGGCATATTCCCAGGCTCCCTCCAGGATCCTTGCGAGAGTAAAGATCTGGTCCGTTGTTCCACGACCAGGACGGAATCCGCATTGTTCCTCTTCAACCTGAGGTTCGACTATCGACCGAACCCTCCTTTCCAGCACCTTGGAGAAGACTTTACCAGGGAGGCTGAGAAGTGTGATACCTCTATAATTGGCACACACCCTCTGGTCCCCCTTTTTGAAAAGGGGAACCACCACCCCGGTCTGCCACTCCTTAGGCACCGTCCCCGACTTCCACGCAATGTTGAAGAGGCGTGTCAACCAAGACAACCCCTCCACACCCAGAGCTTTAAGCATTTCTGGACGGATCTCATCAATCCCTCGGGCTTTGCCACTGTGGAGTTGTTTAACTACCTCAGCAACTTCCACCCTCTACCATAGAGGGCGTATTAGTCGGATTTAGGAGTTCCTCAAAGTGCTCCTTCCACCGCCCTATTACCTCCTCAGTTGAGGTCAACAGCGTCCCATCCTTACTGTACACAGCTTGGATGGTTCCCCGCTTCCCCCTCCTGAGGTGGCGAATGGTTTTCCAGAAGCACCTTGGTGCCGACCGAAAGTCTTTCTCCATGTCTTCTCCGAACCTCTCCCACAGCCGCTGCTTTGCCTCTTTCACGGCAGAGGCTGCAGCCCTTCGGGCCCTTCGGTACCTTGCCACTGCCTCCGGAGTCCTCTGGGATAACATATCCCGGAAAGACTCCTTCTTCAGTCGGACGGCTTCCCTGACCACCGGTGTCCACCACGGTGTTCGTGGGTTACCGCCCCTTGAGGCACCTAAGACCACAGCTCCTCGCCGCAGCTTCAGCAATGGAAACTTTGAACATTGTCCACTCGGGTTCAATGCCCCCAGCCTCCACAGGTATGCACGAAAAGCTCCACCGGAGGTGTGAGTTGAAAGTCTGTCGGACAGGGGCCTCCTCCAGACGTTCCCAATTTACCCGTTTGGGCTTACCAGGTCTGTCCAGAATCTTCCCCCACCCCCTGACCCAACTCACCACCAGATGGTGATCGGTTGACAGCTCTGCCCCTCTCTTCACCCGAGTTTCCAAAACATACGGCCTCAGATCAGCTGAATCGATTATAAAATCGATCATTGACCTTTGGCCTAGGGTGCTCTGGTACCAAGTACATTTATGAGCATCCCTATGTTCGAACATGGTGTTCGTTATAGACAATCCATGACTAGCACAGAAGTCCAACAACAAACAACCACTCTGGTTTAGATTAGGGAGGCCGTTCCTCCCAATCAGGCCTCTCCATGTGTCTCCATCATTGCCCACGTGCGCGTTGAAGTCCCCCAGCAGAACTATGGAGTCCCCTACTGGAGCCCCATATAGGACTCCACTCAAGGTCTCCAAGAAGGCCGAATACTCCGAACTCTTGTTTGGTGCATATGCACAAACAACAGTCAGAGTTTTCCCCCCCCCACAACCCGTAGGCGAGGCGACCCTCTCATCCACCGGGGTAAACTCCAACGTAGCGGCGTTCAGCCGGGGGCTTGTGAGTATCCCCACACCCGCCCGGCGCCTCACACCCTGGGCAACTCCGGAGAAGAAAAGAGTCCAACCCCTATCCAGGAGGATGGTTCCAGACCCGAGACTGTGCGTAGAGGTAAGCCCCACCAGATCTAACCGGTAGCGCTCCACCTCCCGCACCAGTTCCGGCTCCTTCCCCCACAGAGAGGTGAAATTCCACGTCCCCAGAGCCAGCGTCTGCTGCCCGGGTCTGGTCCGTCAAGGCCCCTGACCTTCACTGCCACATGCAGCGCACCCGACCCCAGCGGTTCCTCCCACAGGTGGTGGGCCCATGGGATGGAGAGATGGGTGCCACGTAGCTTTTTCGGGGTGTGCCCGGCCGGGCTCCGTGGCAAACCCGGCCACCAGACGCTCGCTGACGAGCCCTTCATCTGGGCCTGGCTCCAGACGGGGGCCCCGGGCTTCCTCCGGGCAGGGTCACTCCATCTCTTCCTCGGTCACTCATAGGGTGATTATAATAATTAATAAGAAATCACAATCAGAACGAGTTGTATAATTCATTAATAATGTTTATTATACAGACGATAGATTATAAATATAGACCAAGATATAATAACACGTTTATAACACTGACAACACTGCAAGATACAACTATTATAAATGCATTAAAGACAATTTATATTCCTTCATATATAATATACTACATCACATAATCTTTAGATTTAAAATACAACATCCGGAACACACACACACACACACACACACACACACACACACACACACACACACACACACACACACACACACACACACACACACAAGACAGTCAAGAAAAGATCAACTAACTCAATATTTATACAATATAATATCATATATATACATATATATATAAACATAATCTACATATATACAAAACATACTAATACAGACAATAAGGGAACATCTGCACCCTGTCAGCATCAAAGGTTAACTTCTAACATTGAAAACTTATTTTATATTATTATAATAATAATCGTTGGGTATTTATGTCTTATTTCCTATCATTTCTGTTTGTTGTTTTTGTCTTTTGTGTTCTAGTTTAAATGTTTTCTCTGCATGAATGTGTCCCATCCCTTGTTTTAAAGCCAGTGTATACCAGGCTGTATTAAAGCCAGTGTATACCAGGCTGTATTAAAGCCAGTGTATACCGGGCTGTATTAAAGCCAATGATGAAATGATTATATATGCATATTAAGTGTGTGTGTGAGCTGAAAGCTGCGCTCCTCTCCGTGTCCTCAGGTTCACAGCGACTACAGCAGCACAGACCATCAGCAGCAGGACACTGAGCACTGAGCATCGCACTTTGAAAAAGGTGGAGTAAATCCCAAAGGGCTCCATGTACACTAACACAGTTCTCTCTGTTGACACACACTGATAATCTCGGTCAATAACTGCACACCAGTACTCCCCTGCGTCTCTCACTGAGATATTAGAGATAACCAGGCTCCAATTACCACGGTACAAGCTCACTCTGATCAGACTCTACACTAAAGATTCTTCCCTCTGTTCGGTTCGACTTGATAAACCAATCATGGTCCCAACCCTTTCTCCAATCTCTGCATCTGAGAGTGACTTCTTCTCCCTCTGAGAAGAGCTCTACAGCAGGGGGGGCAAATTTGGGACACACCACCAGCTCATACCGTTGCCATCTCATAGAGGCTTCACAGAAGTACCGACCTGAGTGATTTAACATTAGAGATGAAAACACCAACGAGTAGTTCTGGTCTACTGAAGGAACAGTCTGGTTTAGTAGTTCTAGGTCAGTGGAGAACCGATTCCTCCAATGTGGGGGCTGTTCATCAGTGGAGTCAGTGATAGTGCACGGCAACACAGCGGTCTCTCCCACAGAGCGGTAGATTACCTCATACAACGGTAGTCTCAACACTACAGTGTGACTGCTAACACACTGCTGTTGGTTCATCACCAGACAGTTGTACCCTGTAAAGTCTGTTGCTCTGACATTGGAAACATGAAGAGCTGATGTGTTTGTCACCACTTGGTATCTTCCTCTAACATTGTCCATCACTGATGTCGTATTGTCCCCAAAAACTCTGCTCCATGTTCTATAATCATATCTAGAGTCCTTTTTGAGCCACTGGACATCCAGATTATCAGCTGCTTCCTCACATGGCAGGTCCACTGTTTCTCCAACTCTCGCTGTGATATATATACGATCTATTGCGGTAGTACAAACAGTAATAGTGAAGTTGTTGTCATGCGTCACGTTGCCCTCAGTCCAACACTCCTCTCGGTACGGGCCGGAGTCTGAATGGGTCAGGTTGAGGATGGTGTAAGAAGAAGTTTTCACATCGCTGTCAAGTCGTAGTTTCAGGTGTTCAGGTACTGAGGAGCTGTTGGACCAGAGGTCAGAGGTGTTCCACAGGACAAGCTTCTCCTCACCAACAGATCTGGAGATCAGGCAGGAGTTGGTGTTCTCGGGGAGGTTGAAGGTGTAACGGTGTCCTTTCTGTTGGATGGTGATCCGTTCTTGTGAATGGATGTAGTTGATGAGAGCAAACAGCAGGAAGGAGAGCTCTGTGACTGCAGCCATTCTGCTCCGAGGTCGACAAACACTGACACCACTCAGCTCATATACGCTCTACACCAACCCTCATCAGCAGCTGCTCTTTTCCTGTTTTTAACAAACATGACTTCTTTATCTCATCACCATCAGAAACTTTCCATCATCAGCTCTCTATCCAGTAATCAACATCCTTTACGTGACTCTAAAACCACAGACGCTGACGTGTCTTCATACCTTCAGAGACGAGAGGAAACATCAGAGATAAGAGAGAGGGGGGGCAGGGGGGTGTTTCTGTGTGTCAATTTTTATGTGTGCATGTCTTTACTTTGTACTTTTAAATGCACATGACAATACACTTGAACTTATTATGGTCTGTTTCTGCCTGTTTAGGTATTAGAGTTTCCTAAAGGACTCATTAAGGGGAGCGCTCTAGATTTATGGGGACTCGCCCGGAGCGAGACCAACTCCACCAGACCAACTCCAACGTTCCCCTAACGTTCTTCTTTACATTCCCTAACTTTTAAAAATCTTTAACAACCATGGTACCAACAATTTAAAATATATGTAATAATCTAAATCAGTTTTATTGGCCATATAGACACATACTGTACAATAGAGACAACAATATACATATAGTAGAGATGCACCGATAGCCCGGCCGGTGACCAGAATTGGCCGGTTTTCACGTGCTCGGCCATGACCGGCGACCAGCAGGTCAATCTGACATATGGTGATTTCATGCTGGTCAACGCTACAATTAACTGACAAGTTATACCAGTTACAGTTCTCAAGGACGCACGCACACACGGACGCCACAGCACGCTCTCTTTCTCCTTTCTCTCAACTTTTCCACCGTGTGTGGCGCGTACCCGCTCGCGGTGTGAAGGCGTGTCGGCGCTATTCTCCACATGTAGGAACCTGGTGAATTAACCTGCAACATGTCAGCTGTTTGGGAATTCTTCAGCGTGTGTGCAGAAGATAACAAGTTTGCAACATGTAACACCTGCAAGGAGAAAGTAGGGCGTGGAGGGACGACACCAAAAACCTAAATCACATTTCTTTAGTTGATATAGATGTGAAAAGAAGGAAATGGTTCTAACATTGTACTTTAGATGTGTGTGAATGTCCCACACCAGGAGTAATTTATATAGTTCTATTATATAGTGATCCATTATCTGTTCAAAACATGTTCTACTAAAGAAAAGATAGAAAAAAAATATGTGTGTGTTCTGTAAAGTGGTTAGAAAAAATGAAATCAGAATCGGCTAAAATCGGTATCAGCTGGTCTAACTCAAAGAAAATCGTTAATCGGAATCGGCCTAGAAAGTTGTAATCGGTGCATCTCTACCATATAGGCACATAATATACAAAAAATACAACTATACAAATAACACATAATATCAATACAAGTACACATGGAGTAGAGTAAAGTAGTAGTGTAAATGTATTGTGCAAGATGCATATTGGAATGATAAAGTATGTAATGTGTAGGTGAATGGCCAAAGAGGGGATGACTCCACTTATCAGCAGTTCAGGAGAGTGATGGCAGTGGGAAAGAAGCTGTTCTTGTGTCTGGTTGTTTGTGTGTGCAGGGATCTGCAGCGCCTGCCAGAGGGGACGAGGCAGGAGGATGGCAGCAGTGTAGAAGATGGCCAATAGCTCTTGTGGTAGGCCATGCTTCTGCAGTTGCCGTAGGAAATACTGTACATCCTCTGCTGAGCCTTTTTAAGGATGGCGTTGATGTTGGACTCCCACTTCAGGTCCTGGGAAATGATGGAGCCCAGAAACTTGAATGAGTCCACCTTTGACACTGGGCTGTTGGATATTGTGAGGGCGGGGGGGGGGGGGCAACACTGTGGGGTCCTCCACGTCTGCTGCAGTCAGCGCGGGGAAGTTTTTCTGGGAGGCCGCTAGAGTAGAAGTCAAAATGAAGAAAAGTTACAAGTCAAATTAAAACCTCTTATCAGCCAAGCTAATCATAATACTGATGTAAACAATCAGATAACACCTGCCTGTTATAACCCTGCAGACTGTCAGGTCCTGGAAGGCCTTCTTTGTCTTTCTGCCCTGCAGGCTATACGGTGTTAGAACGTCATTGGTTGCCACTCGCAGTAGCACGCGACGGATGGCAGTACCTCCGGTCGAACCTCCAAGGGTTGTCAGGAAAAGTTGCTGTAAAACATATAGAAATACAAATTACACATGAGGAACAAAGTGGAGAGCTTGTACAATCTCATTTTGTAAGAGAAGTCAGATCAGTTATAATGATATTTTAATTTATGCAATTATATAGTGTTCTTAGGGCATGGTAGGGCAGGACTATGGCCACTTAATTACCATTTTGTTGACCGAGACTCATGTTGAACTCCTGCAGCTCGGTGATGGTCGAGCAGGGAGACAGCAACATGTCATCGACTGGAGCAGAGGGAGGTGACTGGGAGCAGAGGGAGGTGACTGGGAGCAGAGGGAGGTGACTGGAGCAGAGGGAGGTGACTGGGAACAGAGGGAGGTGACTGGAGCAGAGGGAGGTGACTGGGAACAGAGGGAGGTGACTGGGAGCAGAGGGAGGTGACTGGAGCAGAGGGAGGTGACTGGAGCAGAGGGAGGTGACTGGGAGCAGAGGGAGGTGACTGGGAGCAGAAGGAGGTGACTGGAGCAGAGGGAGGTGACTGGGAGCAGGGGGAGGTGACTGGAGCAGAAGGAGGTGACTGGGAGCAGAAGGAGGTGACTGGGAGCAGAGGGAGGTGACTGGAGCAGAGGGAGGTGACAGGAGCAGAGGGAGGTGACTTGGAGTAGAGGGAGGTGACTGTAGCAGAGGGAGGTGACTGGGAGCAGAGGGAGGTGACTGGAGCAGAGGGAGGTGACTGGGAGCAGAAGGAGGTGACTGGGAGCAGAGGGAGGTGACTGGGAGCAGAAGGAGGTGACTGGAGCAGAGGGAGGTGACTGGGAGCAGAGGGAGGTGACTGGAGAAGAAGGAGGTGACTGGGAGCAGAGGGAGGTGACTGGAGCAGAAGGAGGTGACTGGGACCAGAGTGAGGTTACTGGGAACAGAGGGAGTTGACTGGGAGCAGAGGGAGGTGACTGGGAGCAGAGGGAGGTGACTGGAGCAGAGGGAGGTGAGTGGGAGCAGAAGGAGGTGACTGGAGCAGAGGGAGGTGACAGGAGCAGAGGGAGGTGACTGGAGCAGAAGGAGGTGACTGGTGCAGAGGGAGGTGACTGGGAGCAGAGGGAGGTGACTGGAGCAGAGGGAGGTGACTGGAACAGAGGGAGGTGACTGGAGCAGAGGGAGGTGACTGGGAGCAGAGGGAGTTGACTGGGAGCAGAGGGAGGTGACTGGGAGCAGAGGGAGGTGACTGGGAGCTCCTTAAGAGCATGAGCAGCTCCTCCATCTTCTCCTTAAATGCATCCATCTGCTGTGCCATGCGGGTAATGGTTGTCCTTGGCTATGGAAACATGAAAGGGCACACACATACACACTTCATACACAGTATTCAGAGATAAGAGAGAGGATGGTGTGTGTTTGTGTGTGTATTTCTATGTGTGTTTGTGCGTGTGTTTGTGTATGTGTCTCTCTGTGTGTGTGTGTGTGTGTGTGTGTGTGTGTGTGTGTGTTGACTGGAATTTGGTTTCCGTGGTTTTTTAGCCTTTAGTTTCACAGCGACCTGAAACTCAAACAGTTCTTAGACTTATTTCTGAGTTTGTCTTTTAACAACTGTAAACCACATCAACCTGTCATTAAACAGCATTAATAGGACTTTATACACACACACAGACACACACACATACACACAGATACACACATACACACACATACCCACAAACACACACAAAAACACACACACACACACACACACATACAGACACACAAAAACAGACACACACACACACACACACACACACAGATACACGTTTGAATTTGTACAGCTGCTATATAGTGTTTTGACCTCGACAACCCAACTGCATTTTACAGTTGTTCTTGATTTCTTTGACCTGCTTAAAGAAACTGGGATCCACTCGGTTTTCATCATCACTGTCTCAGCAGAGCAGAAGACACCTCTTGCAAATGTGTTAACCCTTTCTCATTGGATGGACACATTCCCCCCCCCCCCCACACACACACACACACCCACTGAGTGCTGTATTTAGTATTCTGGTGTCCACTGTGTAATGGTTGACTGGAAGGCAAAATTTTCTTTTGCTGCATATTTTAAATGTTGTGGCACGGTTAGAGCCTTTTGCAAACAAAATGTGTCATTTTGACCATGAGTGCCACTGTTTCGGCCTGTGTGTGAACTGTTTTGAAAAATGTGGAGTTTGAGTTGACTGCTGCGTCAAAGCAATCAAGAAAAACTGTAATACATGCTGGGAGAATGCCTTGAGGTTCAGTGGCTCAGGGCCGTGTCTACCGAAGTGTCTACGGTGAATTCATGAAGTGCAATGAGTAGCTGTCAGTCCAATCACAATCTAGTCTCGTCTAGCATCTACCAACCAGATGGTGTTGTGGGCGGGACATGAAGTGAGATCAGTGGTGAGGTAAACGGGAGCAGAGGAAGAGACTCAGAGCTGTAGCTGAGACAAAGTACAACACCTTTTATTTCATTAACTTTATAATGATATATATATATAATGGGAACTGCTGCTTGTTGTTGGTGTTGGGATCTTCTTTTTGGGTTTTGATA